>NC_056746.1:1535824020-1535944020 GCF_019279795.1 Protopterus annectens
GAGGGTAAGCAACGGGATGTGATAATAGCAACAGGGACGGGTGCAAATGAGAATGATGCTATGGTAAAAGACCATGATAATCACACTGGATATAAATCCCCTCCAGAAACCACATGAAAACAGTTAAGAAAAATTTGATTTAAATGATGTGGAACCATTGGTCCCTGCAGGTGCAAAATAGGGGCACACCTCAGAACCTGAATACGGGCACCATGAAACGCCAAAGTTTGGTTAGCAATCCCAAAATTTAAAAACAAACACAACCAAAATCTCATGGTCCCCAAAGTTTAAAACCTAAGAAATGGGAAGCTACCAGATGAGAAAACAAAAAACAAGGAAGTAATACTGTCGTAGATGGCAATAAAACGCCCACATACAATCCACTAAGGCCAGCCCAAAATGGAACTGGAAATCCAGAGGAATGTCAACCCCCCAAAGTACACAACAACCCCAACTCCACCCAAAAATCAAATATATGTGAAGATGCCCAACCAAACGAGGCTAGCTAATCAGTACTTCCCAAAACTATAGGGGAGAAAAACCAACACACAAACCCCAGCCCCACATGCCACAAATTTTAAAACCAAAACAAAACCAGACAAACATTCCCAAAAAATACAAAACACCAACAACGAGGCCCCCAAAGAGAACCCAAATAAAACCCCCCAAACATAGAATAAACACATATACAAAACGGGGGCCAAAACAGTCCGGCCAGAAAAAAAACATGTGTAAGTTGTAATAGGTGTATAGTCGCCATGCTTCCCACACCAGACTGAAAAGGGAAAGGGAAGTAAGCTCCTTACGCCAAAATTTGCCACAAACGGATGTGGCACCCCAAAAAAAATAGAAATAGAGCATCATGTCCATCTGGGTAATGACCGAGATGTACCTCCAACTACATAAAAGAGACAAATGGTTCTGTTAATCCAGGCATGACACTTTTCAGCACCCCCTCACCAAGAATAAATGAAGTCAAACACAAATGAAGCTAGCTCCCTTTATTTGGGTACCCAAAAACAAGTCGGGGGAGTACACAACCACCGTCCAATGGCCTTCACCTGACCCCCATAAAAGGGCCTTTCCACCTCCAAGACCACAAGGCTAAAAGACACCCACCACCCTAAAAACATAAGGGGGAAAAACAAAGGGTTGCACCAAGCCAGAGGAAACCCCCAAATGCTGCTGAGGACCCCAAGGAGAACACGTGTCGGGCAGTGACGGAAATCAACCCTCCTGACGCACAAGCACTACCAGGTTATACCACATATATGTGTCGGCCCCAAACCGGGAAACCAAAACATAAAGGAGGTGAGTACCCATAGTAGCACAGACCCCCAAACCGGTTGAAAAGCAAAAACCCTTTGGAGACCCCCAGTGAAACAATGTAAAATGCTGTCAGTCTGTGCATGCTACAGCCCCCTTTACACCCCCCCGCCCCTGAAGACAGGCTAGAATGTCCCCCCAAAAACCCAAAAAAGGGACCACTTCCCAATGGTGGAAAACCAATGTATAAGATAAAACCTAGGGAACGGGGCAGAATTTTTGTACCCCCCAAAATTCCCAATGTCGGGAAATGCCTTTTGCACCTTGGAAAGGACACACCTCAAAAACGGGCCCCAACCCCAATAAACCCAAAACAGAAAAACTCAATGGGTGTACCTTACCTGACACCTGCACAGTTAAAAGACCAAAAGGTACCCCCCAAAAGGAAAAAGGGGTCAAAAAAATTTTCATATGTGCCGGGTTGACACCCCACTGTCAGTACAGCCCACAAGGCATTACCTTTTTAGGCCATCCCCCGGAGAAAGGGACATGCCCCAAAAAACACAAACCTTTGGACTGTAAGGAAATTTCAACCTCAACAAATAATAAAAGGTTGTGCTGGGGGGACAGATACATACCCAGGGTACAGGCCCAAAACCCAACCATGTTACAGAGCCCCCCTGACACCCAAAAAATTTGCCAATGGAGGATTTTGTAGATTACACGGGGTCTTCACTGTTGCCAGACAGAGGACGGGAAAAAACATAAATGGCCATAATATGCCATGCGGGGTGAAAACCACACCCCCGGCTGGCAAAAAATCCCGGGGGGGATAGCCAATGCCCATGAACCATGAAGAAAAAATTGTACAGGACACTGGTAATCCCAAGGGCCCAAATGGGGTAGGCCATTTTGGGGAAATTAAATTGCAACACAAAATACCAAACACACCCCTTTGCCAACATAATCCTGACGGGGACAACCCCAATAAAATATCTATAGAGATGGGGCCCCCAATTCAGATGCTGAGGTAACACCCACACAAAAGAAAAACACACAGCCAATGGTATGGAGGGTGTCCGGGGCGATCAACATGGATCCAAGAGAAGGGAAATAAAACCACACATGAATGTCAGCCACCACAAAATATGTCCCAAAAGGCAGTGTCAACAACATGGCCCCAAACAAAGGTGTTCCCTGAATGGATATGAAACTACCCCCAGAATCCTGAAAGTTTGGTTTCCACCAAAAGGATGCTTTCCACAGACATAAAGATAGGGGCCCTACTGACATACCCAACCCCAGGGGGGCCCCCAAGTGGATCCTGAAAACATTTTTGCCTTTTGAAACAGCCAAAGGTCATTGATGAGGGCAATTTTCCACACATTACTGGACCTTGAAAAGGCTTCAACAATACCCAGTTTCATTATAGATTACCAGCTTAAATATAAACCCCATGTCAGTAGGGGGGTTGCAAACCAGACCAAGGACAGAACAGACATGGTCAGACATCCCAAATGTCAGACTAAAAAAGATATAACTGGCATCCCAAAAGGCTTTTCCTGGGATCCCCTCTGGATTTTGTCCCATAGGTACGGGCCCAACATGGAAGGACTGTGTAACATGTTTTAGAGGACTACAAACCCCCCAAATATGACCCCCGCTGACACAAGCATCCCACAAAGGGCCACATGAAACAGACAACTGGGCCATAGCCATGTCAGCAAGCAAATTTGAAAATTATAGTCAACCCCGGGGAAAACAAATGACCAATTACCAAGGTGTTAACCCATTATGTTTAACATGTAATGAGACCTGGGAAAAAGGTGATAGATATCCTGCATTGGACAAACATGTGTTAGTGTTTACAAAAACATACCATAACCCACCTAATCTGAAGGCTGTCAGATCTAGATAAGGGAGGTCATTGTGGCTCTGCAGTCATCCTCATCAGCTCAATTGACTACAATCCCCCTGTGGGATGTACCTCAGCAGACCCTCCATCAACTGTAAAGTCCCAACAGTACCTAAAGGGAGTATCAAAGAGCTTGCCCAGATGCCATGTGTTGCCTGTGTTGCTGGCATAAATAAACATGCTGCACCTTGTACAATCTGAATGGCAGTGAGCTATGCACATGAGAGACCTGAACCCCAGCACTGACTTACATAGGACAAGCTGTAGATTCCATAACACAGAAGCCACCCAGAAAGGCTACCCATAGAGTCACATATCAATCCCTAAAAGGAAATTTGATGAGTGGATGGGAGATGGTAGATTTAACCTGGGTACACTGTATGTCACAGGTAGACAGAGGCACAGTATACTAACCATGACATATGTCATGGCAAACTCCACAATGTGTTTGAAGGACAAAAAATAACTAGCATTAATGGCTGGGGCCATCCTAGTGTTTGCAAATGTCACCTATGTTGTGGAATACACTACCAATTTTGGCAAGCCTGGTTTAGTAGTTCATATCTGAACAAATGCAACATGGTCAATGTACAACCCCCTAACCAGGCTGTTGTCCCCACTAAATGTAAAGCAGTGATAGATAAACCCCAGGATACTGCCACCACAGTAAAGTACTACCAGTACACTATACGTACTACAGTGTTAGGTCAGTGTGAAAGGATGTTGACAACTGTTGCAAAGTATCCCATGCAAACACTGCAGGCACAGTATAACCCTGTTGTGTTCACACAAAAGCAGTTTGTACACAACATGACACAAACACACAACCATAAGGGTGATATTGTTGAAGTTCACCCCCATCCACAAATGTGGGGGGCTCAGAGCCCAACATATGGAAGCTCACACTGGGCATGCTCACAATGACAACATGCCATGGAAGGCTGAACTGGGCATGCTCACACACTTAGGCCAAATCTCGGGGTTGGACACACATCTGGTATTGTTATGTTGTAATCCAGGAACCAACCACATTAAGCATCTGCCCAGTGCACACAGAGATACAGAGACATAATTATAGTGGATCCCCCCATATGCAAACATCTTCCACAGATGCACAAGTTGTTCATACAAACAGGGAATGCTATGGCAATAAAGATTGCAAACAGTCTATCAGCAACAAAAAATGTGCATTTGACAATTAAACATAGGGGTAGGGTAAACCCTAGGCTGTTTGCCCTAGGGAATGACAGCTTAGCCAGAGTGTGTGTCTGCCCCACAGGATGCACTTTCCCCTTTCTAAACACAGATGATGTCAGCCCCCATAAGTACAGCAGGAGAAAAGCCTCAGTAATGAATAGCACGCGTTGTCTCAAATGTCATAACATAGTTAGGGGGTTTCAAATCCTTGTGTGTGTGTGTGTGGGGGGGGGAAGGGGGGTTGGTGGTGGTGTTTTTGTGAAGGGAGAAAAATGTCCCTTTTGGCAAAATAGGAAAACCAAAAAACTAAAAAAGGGAAAGGCAAAAAATTTTCCCTTTCTAAACACGATGATGTCAGCACCAATAAGTACAGCAGGAGAAAAAAAACCCTCCCAGTAATGGAATAGCCTCTGCTAATTTTCCTCTCAAGTGTAAAAATAAACCAATAATTTTTTTTGGGGGGGTTTTTGGGGGGTTTTTGGAAATCCCCTGGTGAATTTTTTGGGAAAAAAAGTGGGGTTTTGTGTTTTTTGCCCCTGGAAAAGGGGGGGTTTAAAGTGTGGGGGGGGGAGGGGGCAATGCCCCTTTGCAAAGGAAAACTACAGGATGAAATTCCCTTTCTAAACACTTTTCAGCAGAAGGCCACCTCCGTTTTTGTTGATGCCCCAGGATGTTGTGCCCTAAGAGGCAAGGGGGTTTTGAGTCAGTTTTTGGACAGCCACAGTCCATCCTTTGGCCTGTACCTCCAAAAATAATACCAAACAAGATCCCGGGATGAGTTTTCACAAGTAAAGTGGGGGCTGGCTGAATGCTAAAGGGGTTTTTGCCCTTTGAGCCACTGTGCAATCCTTTAGTGACATAGGGTTATATTTCAGTGGTGTTCTCTAAAATGCGGGGGGGTTTTGTTGTGGGGCTGAAGGGAGGAGGCGGGGGAACCCCTTTCCCCCAATGGCCCTTTGGTACTGTTTCAAAAAATAAACCCGGGTTAAACCGGTAGTGTGGTGTGCCCCAGTACCCCTAACCAGGCATCTGTCTGAAATTGTTTTTTCCATGCCGGGGTGTTTTGGGTCTCTGGGGTTTAAAATCGGGGTTTGGGGTAGCTTGTTATTCCCTTGTGCACCTATGAAGGGGGGTTTGCAGAGCCCTCAAAAGGCACAGGGGGGAAACCTTTGCCAATATCAAATGAAAAACAAAGTACACATGCTCATAGGATGCAAAATTTTTTCCCCAAGGGGAAAATTTAAAGGGGCTGGGGCCCAAAAAATTTTTAGTCCCTTCCGGGGGGGGGGTTTTGGGTCCTCGGGGAGTTAAAAAATTTCACCCCAGTTACCCCCCAAGGGGGGTGTAGATTCCCGGGGCTGGGGGGCTAAAATCCCCAAAGTTTTGTGGGGGGCCAGTGGACAACCTTGCCTGGGGTGGGAAAGTTTTGGGAAATATGGTGCCCCGGGGGGGGGGAAAGGGGGGGTTTGGAAACAGGGTTTAAAAAAAGATTTTAAACCCCCCAATGGTGGTTCTTCCCCCCCCTCTGGGGGTGGAACCCCCAGTAAAGGTAAACCCAAAATTGGCCCGGAATGGCCCCAAGTGCAATATTTTATTTTTCCCCCATGTGGGTGGGGGGGTTTGTGTGGTTTTTTTTTTGAAATAGCACATGGACCCCCCAAACAAATTTAGTTGGCCCCCCTTTTAGGGAAATATTTTTTGGGGTGGGGGAAGGGCCTTTTTTTGGGGGGGGGGTTTTTTTGGGCAAAAAAATTCCTTTTAAAGGGGAGAACAACTAAGGATAAACCCTTTTCAAACCGGTTTTCAGAAAAGCAGGGGGGGCCTAGTTGGGGGTTGCTAATGTGTTTGTGTTCTTTGTAAAGGTGTAATGCAGTGGTGTGCATTTCTTAAAAAACTGTTTTTTTTGGCTCATGATACACTACCATGACATTACCCCAAAAACCCTGATGTTGTCAGCACCCTAAAAAATATCCGGGGAACATCAGTAAAGAAAGTGCGCTAATCGTCCCCCCCTTCATAAAAGGTAGGTGGGGGTGAATCCTGCAAATGTCAGTGTGGGGGTGGGGTGTGTGTTGAAGTGTGAGGAAAGTCCTTTAAAAAACTAAACACCAGATGCCCCCCCAAAAACACAGGATGTCACCACCTATAGAAAAACAGGGCAGGGCTATAATCCCAATGGGCTCTGCTAGGGTTCTTTCCTTTTATACAATAGGATGTTTGGGGAACCCCAATTCAGTGTGGTTGTGTAAATTATTGTGGGTGGTGTATAAAATGTCCTTGCCAAAGGAGACACATGATGTTTTTACACATACACAAAAACCGGACCTCAGTATTACCTGCTAAATGTTTGTTGGATAAATGGTATTTAATGAAACCCAATTGTGTTTTTCTTATGTGAGGGCTCGGTTTGTCCCATACTGGGGGTTCTTTAAAGTACGAGGGGTACACTCTGGTTCCAAAGGACATTAGTAAGACAGGGCTGTTTTCCCCCTGTTGTGGTAGGGTAAATGTTTTCCCTGCATTCGTGCCAATGTGGTTAATAGGTTTTGTGTAAGAATGTAAACAATTTTTGGCATCATATGGCCTTATAAACACAGTTCAAACTTCAAGCCAGTGTTGTTAGGGAATAGGGGGTTTTCCGGGTTAGGGGGGTTTTCCACTAGCCCAGATGGCAGTGACACACTTCACTGTGGTGGCCCCCAAGGGTTTGTGTGTGCCAACAACCTGGGGGTGGTGACTGTGTTTTGGGGATACCAATCCATGTGTGTTACATGTGGGGACACATTTTTGGGGATAATGTATGAGGGGTAACACCTGTGGCCTGTTGCAGGTATGCACAGTTGATTCAGTGGGGTGCCCAGTGATCACCTCCGGGTACACTGCTGGTTGTGTACAGCATGTATGTCTAACCTTTTTAAAAGGGGTATGTAAACCATGTCCTGCAGCATGGCAGTATGTGTGTACCAAAGCTTGCCAGATACATGGGGCCAGGGGTTTTGGGAAAGATGCCCCCAAAAATTGGTTTCCCCTAGCATGTAACCCCTTGACAGCCAGTGGATACCCTATGAATGACAGTGGAGACTGAGCATAATGTAGAAAAAACCCCTTCCCCACATATAGGGGTAGTATACCGGGGTATGTTGGCCCCAAAATCAGGCTCATACTGGCCTGTGCCAACTGGGGCCATTCTATGTTCCCCATCTGTAGTCCAGGGGGGTTTTCCCCGGCAGCCACACTGGCATGGTCAATGAGTGAGTCATATCTGTCCATGCCCCTTCTGATTATATGTGTGCTTTGGGGGACCATGTGCCCCCGAGCATATCATTTCCCCTTTAAGAAAAGCCTGTTGAGGGGGCCCCAGTGCAGCACATGAAAGGACCCGACACGCTGGCAGGTGTGTTGTGTAGCCCCCACAGGCTGTGGGTGTCACAGGGGATGTGCGTGCCATGTGTGGCATGTCTGTGTTCCAAAGCCTGTGTGCCAGCTCGGGGGGTGTGATGCACAGGCAGGCTGCTACTGAGTCCCCACATGATGTGTTCAGCATGCTGTCAGTGTGTCAATGTCTCTGGTATTGTTGTCCCGTAATATATGTATTATTTATTTATTCCTACATTGTTGACTGGGATAGCCCAACTGGATGCATGTCCATTCCCCGGGAGGGCCCGTGGGGACAAGCTACAGGGGAGCAGATACAGCATTACAAAATACTAGCATTAAAATTTCAAACAGATTATTTACAGAGATTACATAAGTAAGCAGGCCAACATGTTCCACAGGTTAATGTTGCCTGAGCACAACAGGATTAAATTTATTACACATACAGTGGTTCACAGGTTACACATGGTTAGCCAGGCCCGATACATGCATGCCCGTTACATGACAAATGTTGTTTGGTCTCTTTTAAAAGACCTAAGGTGGACATTAGGGGAATATCAGCTGGAAGTGAGTTCCAGGATCTACCTTTTTTCAAAAAGGGGAATCACCAGCTGTGTTATAAAATGCTAGTCAAATACAATGTTAGGGTCAAAACGGTCTAGGATTTTTTGGGGTGATTTTAAATTTTAAATGCAAATATTTTGGATTATAAGGATTTTATAGGCCATAATCAGTTGGTTATACTGTATTAGGCTGGGTACAAGCCAACCAAGCTGATTTAGATTGATGCAATGATGTGTCCTAAAAGGCGGGGCCCGTGGCAAACCTGGCAATGTGGTTGTAGCAAATCCCGTGCTTGTTAAGGACAGTCTTGTTCATATTGGGGTAGAGGGATGCATACAGAAGGGTGAACAGGTGTGAGGCTATGGCACCTTTTGCTGGAGGGGCTAGGAAGGCTTTAGTTCTGTAAAGTGACCCTAGCTTTCTATTGATGGCTTGACTAATCTGGTTAACATGTATGTCACATATGAGGTTATTGTCTATGATGACACCTAATAGTTGTTAGATGGGTCAGGGGAGTTTTTGTGCCATCGTTGATGTTATGGTAACGGTGAATGTGGTAGACCACGTGTTTGTGGAATAACAGCAGTAGTTTGATTGGGATTAGGATCAGACATGTTCAGAAAGCCAGTTTGCTATTGTATTAAGGTGGTCTGGGTAGCTGACATAACTCTACTGGAGATGTGGCTGAGCAGATCAGAGTAGGTATACAGCATATTGGATACAGCTGCTTTTTGGGGTGACAGTATAAGGTCTTAATGACGATGGAGGACAGCAAGGGCCTAGGATAGAGCCTTGTGGTACTCTGAGGGTGTTTAGAAAGGGTTTGAGGGTTTGTCTGCCAGAGGCGGGCCCGCTGTTGACCATTCAGGTAGGATTGACCCATTGGAAGGCTCCAGTATCTAGACAGTCTGTGCAGGGTGGGAGTCCAAGTTGGTGATCAACCATATCGTATGCCTTTTAGTTATCCAAACAGAGGGCTGTGGATATATATTGATGTTGCAAGTATGGCTTATGGTGTTAGTAAAGGCTAGGAGGCCTGGAGTCTTTATGAGGGTAAGCCATGCTGAGTGCTGCCATATCAATTTTGGATTTGGGGTGCATGACTTGTCTATGCAAACCATAATCTGCAAGTGGAGAGTGTATAGCTATTGGCCTATATGGAGACTCAGTAGAGCTGCCTCCTGTGTGAAGTGGGATTACATATGACATTTTCAGATGGTGGGAAAGTTAGATTCTAACATAGTACCTTTGATTACCTTTGAGACGGGTAAGCAATAGCATCATCTGGGATAGGACTCGGCAGGGTGTTGATCGCACACAGTGTAGTCCGTTTCACTGTTACAACCCAAAGGCGGAGAAGTGAAGTGGTGACTGGTTGGCAGCTGGGCAAGTAGTTTTTTAGGGTGCTGCTTTCAGGACCAGGGGGGCTAGGAGGTAGTCGGGAAGCTAGCGCCTGCACTGTCACAGTAAAGGACTGGTCAAAGCTATCAGGAACATCTTCAGGGGGATTATCATTTGTAGGCAGGGATTGGGTTTGGGGTTTTCTTGTAGTATATATACATGCCACCTGACAGGGTATGGCATTACTGGGTTCAAAAGACCAGTCCCCAGATTGGCTGTGTGGTGGCATCCCACACATGTGTTGTATATACCTGGCCAAGGGTGATGGCTGACTGCATACATGTGGCAGCTGTGACATGACACATGAAAATAAACCAAACTGGACCATAGAGGGATTCACAGGTTACCTTTGGACATGCCACCCTAGTAGTGATTGCCATGGTGAGTACCAACACATAGGGCCAATGGGGAACAACATACTGAAGGTGTGTATGTGGGTGGACTTCCCCGTTCATAGCCACATATATGACTGCCCGGGGGAAATGCCAGGTAAGACGTGTGCAATGTGTCACAGGCCTACATGCACAGGACAGACAGTGACGTTCTGTCATGTGTAATTGAAAAAATATGCCTATGCAGATGTCACTAGCAGTCTACAGAAGCACTGTAACTCTGCATTGCAGGTGTAAGCAGTGTTCCAGGGACCCCAAGGAACATGCATGCAAACAAAGCTACAGTACACAGGGCTGGAAGTACTGCCCTCCAAAAAAGGGGTAACAATAACAGTAATTACAATGCAAATTAAATTCAACATGTACCCAGGAATGCAGCCGATGCCATGGTGAACCGATATTATGTCATAAATTTTATTTGGTTAAAAATTGGTACTGCACACATATCTAGATGGAACAAAAATGGCATAGTTGTTTTGGGCATCTTGACACCATTACTGTACATGTCCACCATTGCATATCACTACTTTTAGCTTCCCCTGTGCTACCCATGTATGGGGTATCTGTTGACAACCTTACCACCGGCATCAATTATGTGCAGCTGTTATCTTTGGTATGTACTATGGGTGCAGATAACAATTCAGGACATTCATGTTACTAACAGGCTGGGGAAACACAGTCATAGCAGCACACTGTACTGTTACCAACATGATACTACTAATACACTTTTATGTAGTCACCCTGTGCATCAGCAACGTGTTTACCTGTTCCCAATGATGTTGGAGATTGCAGGAGGTGGCACAGTGTCATCATATGCACAGGGTGTGGATTAGGTATGCCTGAGTCAGCCACTGATACCACCAATTGACATGTGTGTGTATGTGTGTTGGTGAGGGGCAGTACAGGGTGGGCAGTGTTGGTGCAGTGTGGCGTGTAGGTGGTTGCCCTAGGTGTTACCATTTGCATGTGTGTATGCACCCCACAGTTCCACCTCATGGCTGCCATATACAGGGTTTGTGGACAGCCACAGACTGCACCTGGCAGGCATACAGATCAGTGTCTCTTTCCCGGACATGGTACCTGTGCCTGGCAGGGGTGCTACGGACCGTATCCAGTACAAAGCCGGACTGGGTACTGTCATCAGAAGCGGGGGGGTGTTGACTGGACACATGTCCCTGTTGGGACTGTCCAGAGCCACCCGTGGTCTCCTGGGGGGTTCGATGACAGCACAGACCCAGCATTGCTGGGGGCTGCTGGGACTATGGGGCCCGGGCCCGTTGCCCTCCCCCCGACTGCCAGCTGCTGCCCCTGCCGGGATACGGCCCGCCGCCCCAGACACCCACCACCCCGGCTCATGGACATCTTTTTGGGGAACCCGTAATATGTCCCCACAACCTGTCTATGACATCGGTGAATTACGGATAGCATCCGCAATGTCACGCATACTTCTGTCATGGCTGTGCGGCATGCTCTGAGCTCCCTCAGACCCTGTCTGGTGTACCTTTCCCGCTGGCCTCTCGTGAAAAAATGGAGGTTTCAGCCCCTTTGGGCCCTGGCCAAGGCATACCCGGATGCCCCCGAGAACCCAGGGCAATGTCGGTGGGAAAGGAGGACCCCGCCCATGGTGCGTGTGGGGGCATGTGCCACAGGTACCACTTCCCCGGGCATCCCCTTATCCTTCCATACCTGGGACAATTCAAAGGTTCTGGCAGGAACGGCAAGATGGGGTTGACACTTGACTTCAATTTGGCTGACCAATGGGAGACCCTGAACACCTTCCTGACCATTACACATAACATCATTACCAGAGCCTGGGACAAATTCAGGCCCTGCTGCAGGCACCCGACAGCCCCAGAACCTGGGGATGAAGACAGGAAAAACATTTACACTCCCAAAATTTTTACCAGGACATTAAACACACATGCACAATGGACACAGCACACACACATGCACACCAAAAACACACTGCACATGGACACTGCACATATGCACAATGGCCTGCAACTTTGGGCACATGCACACATGCCACTGGAACATGCAACTGCACATGGTACTTCACTGCAAATCAACTGGGACCAGGACACAGCAGGGAAAAAGCCCTGACATGAGGGACATCACACTGACGGGACACACCAATGCACTGTGGACACAGGAACATGCACACGGACACGGGACATCACACATGCACCATGGGGGCACACACCTGCCCCATCACACCCGCGTATACACCAACACTACTGAGTTACACTACTGTTACTACAATCAGGACTATTATAGGGTTTGTTAAACAATCAAGATGGATGGTTCCTGAACCCTGGAGGGACCCAAAATGTGAGTTAACAGTGGGCACATTGCCCCCTTGATATTGCATAGATCAGTGACAGAAAGCAAGGGGTTACATAGGGACCCGCACGCTCCATTGGTGCTTGTGGAACCAGCCTCCTCATAACAGGGCTCTGGGGGTTCCCTGGAGCCACAACCTTAGGAGTACCCCTCCAGCTGGTAGGGGGTGTGGCCACCCCACCCCTTGGGACCTTTGCCTGTGGATATCTTCCCCACCCGGATTAAAACACGCGGTGTCAACCTGTCATAGCCGTTAGGGCCAAATTTTATTTACCCAGGCGGTTTGCCACAGGCACCCTTCCTGTGTTTACTGGGCGGGAAAACAGGATGTCTACTGCACCCGGCCGGTGGTCCCCACTCCCCAGATGGGAAAAAACAGGATATGGCCTGTCAGCATGGAACATAAAGAATCATGTGAGTGAATATACTCCCATTGTTGCATGTGTGTGTGTCGGGGGGGTACACAGGTACAGGGCCAAAATTCAGGCCAGCCAACACCTGTAACAATCCTGCCAATTACATAGTGCACCCCTGGCAGCACACACTACAGGTCAAAGACAACCTCACTTGGGGTTCATCCCAAGGTACTGTATGTGGGACACCTCCACTCTGATGTGGACAGAGTTTGGCCTGGATTTTCCCCCCCCCCCACCGGCTCTTTGTAGATGGGTTTAAATTATTCATTGGGGATGAGATGGATCCTGAGACATGGGCCAGTGGGGCCCGCCCCCGTGACCCCTTTGCAAATGCTTTCCCGCATGGCCCCATTGCAGTTCCACATTTCAACCCCGCCCCATAAAAGGTTTGGATTGCCGTGGCCCCAGAAGGGCAGTTGTATCTGGGAGGCTACTGAGGAAAACTTCACTTAAGGGGTTGTTCACATTCTACCTCAGTCCGTCATAACAAAAGCCCACCTATCTAGGGGAAATAAAAAATATATAAAATTTTATTATTTAAATATGGACCCCAAAGCCTCAATATCTTGTGTTAATCCACCCACTTTAACTTCCCAAACACACATATTTGGAACATTTGCAAATGTTGTGCACAATCCCCTCCTTTTCCCACCCTTTAAATATTTATCACAGCTGGTTAACCTCCCCCTATTCACATGTCCAGGTGGGGCCCCCAGGGGAGAACACACGCATCACTGTGACCTCGTGGGCCCCTGGTTTGCACCAGCACCTGGGGCTACCCCGCATTAAACTGTGTTTTTCGCACACGGTATTCCTGGAAGTGGAACAGAAAGTGGTAAAAAGGGGCACCCGATGACCCTGGGAAACCACTATTGCAAATGGGTGGCTGCTAAAAAAATCAGAGGGTGCATTGAGTAATGGTTGCAGAACTTTTTCCCCCAGGTGGGGTGGGCTATCCCGGTTGAACCTGGTAATTTAAAGCAGTCCACAGATTGCTAGAAGGACAATGCTACCCGGACTGGTATGACTTTACATGGTGTTGCACCCCGGGGTATTCACACAACATTCACATGGAAAATTGGATACAGACCATGACACAGGGGGGCACAGTTTAACTTTAACCTGCTACTTTCTTACCCGTGAGCTGGTTGCGTTACCACAGCTTCTGTTTGCTGCTAACTGCGTGCTGACAGCTTCGGTGGGATAGTGTGTTTTTTTTTGCTCCTCCTTCTTCTTTCCCCGGTTTTTCCCCTGTTCTTTCAGAAATGAATAAAGTATTGCTGTGGGATGTTAGCACTATCTTTTTAGGTTCTCATTCCATTACCCCAAATTGTAACCCCATTTGCTAATTGCATAACCAGTTGTGTTGATTGCATTCTCACTGTATTTCAGGCGGCAAAAAGGGTTGGTATAGGCCCCTTTCAGATTTGTGGGGGAATCTTATGCTTAATTTCTTGACTGAAAATTTTACTTTATGTTCACTGTTTGTATATTCACTTCTCCATTCCTCTTTGTTCCCTTAGTGGGGATGCACATGTTTACAGTATTATTAAATTTTTAATATATTTTATTTTATATTTACATATATACATATTCATTCTTTAACTACCCTTTTATCTCAGGTGAACTACAGGCGTTTTTTTCCCCAAATATATTTGGAAATCCCTTGTTTTACATATTTTAAAAAATCTTTTTTATACACTCCATTTCCCTTTAATTCATCCCTACTTTACATGATTTTTTTTGCAAATTTTTTTTTAAAGTATGGTTTGTGGATTTTCGACTGTGTTTCCCAACCTGGGTTGGGCTGCAGTGGGGGGTTTATTTTCTTTTTAATGAGTAAGGACCTTCAATCAAAGTACTAACATTTTAAATTGTAACCGTGGTTTTTCCCGGGTATGCGCCTGGCGGTTAGTGCCCTTCAACTCTTCAGTCTTATTGGGCACCCGCTATTTTTTTTGGAAAAAAATGGGGGAAAAGGAAAATTGAAAAAGGGGGCCAAAAAAGGGTAAGACTGGGCAAGTTGGGATGTGCAGGAGGGATGTAGGTAACCCATGTGTTCTTCTCACAAAACTGTGCATTGTTTAATTTTTGCTTTGAAATTCCCCCCTGGGGAAGGTTCGGCAAAAATAAAACTTGTTGGCCAATTGAATTGATATTCCCGTCCGGCATGTGTGAAACACTATTTTGGGGGGAATTTTTTGGGGACTGCCCTTTTTTTTTTTTCAGGTGATGGGATTGGTGAAGGAATCAGTTCAGCTGGGGGGTGGTTGGGGGGTAAACAGGAAAAAAAGCGCTAAGGGGCGGTTAGCCGTTGGGGTTCCAATTGGCGGGGCGGAGGTTTGGTATCCGGCCCATAGCCCCAGAGGCAAAATAATGTACCCCCCCCATAGGCATTGCCCGTTCCCACTGCCCAACGGGCTGTCTGGGGCTGTGAGGGGGCAACGGCATCCCTTGTTCCACCCATGCCTCACTCAGGGGTAAGGACAAGTCCCCAATTCCCAGCAAAAAAGGGGGGTGGGGTCCCTAGCCCCTTCAGACACCCCACCCCCGCAGCTTCCCCCATGGGAAGGGCCCAAGGGTCCGGGCTGGGACTAGTGCCAGGGCACCGCCAGCTAGGTAATTCCCTAATTCCCCCTCTTTTTTTTTTTTATGTCATGCGTTTGGGTTGTGTTAATACCCTTCACTTGTTGTAAAAGCATCATTGTTTCCCATTAACCAAACACCCAGTTTCACACCTTAACAGGTGATCACATGCATAATTTGAACAGTACACATCCCAAAAAATGCAGGGTTAATTATAACCCACAGGTTGGGATGTATAAAGGGCAATCATAACAACTCAAATATATATGCCCCAAAAACAAAGTCCCGGGGTTTAATTTATTACATAATTTTATAATTTAATTTTATATTAAATAATAATATTAACATTTAATACCAAAACATATGTTAATTTTAAAGTCAGTTTATACACAATTTCAACTACTTTTTTATTTTTACCTTTTATGGATTTACTGAACAAATATAATTTTTTTGTTCTTATAACATTATATTAGCTTTTTCAGCTCTCATTTACTTTCTTTAATAGTTAAAATTATTTTGGATATCAACAATACCTATTGATTTTAGATGGACAAAAACCCGTTTTGGGATAAATTACACCAAACTTTTAAAGTTTTCTTTTGGGTTTGAGTTAATGATTTTTTTGGATGCAGATATTTATTAGGGTTATTATATGATTGCGGATTCTGAATTTTTACATTCCATTGCTTTATTTTACTATTAGGTGGATTTAGGTTTATTTGTTTTAACGTGTTATTACAACCTTTCCAGCAGCTCATTCGCATTTTCATTTTCCACGGGTTTTTCACACATGTGTTTTATTTTTGCAGTTATTTTTACCTTGGGGTTTTGTTATTTTCACAGGACATTTTTTTTGTTTTTACATTTCTGTTTTTTTTGGGTGTCTTTTAAAAACCCCCCCCCCCCCCCCCCCCCCCCCCCCCCCCCCCCCCCCCCCCCCCCCCCCCCCCCCCCCCCCCCCCCCCCCCCCCCCCCCCCCCCCCCCCCCCCCCCCCCCCCCCCCCCCCCCCCCCCCCCCCCCCCCCCCCCCCCCCCCCCCCCCCCCCCCCCCCCCCCCCCCCCCCCCCCCCCCCCCCCCCCCCCCCCCCCCCCCCCCCCCCCCCCCCCCCCCCCCCCCCCCCCCCCCCCCCCCCCCCCCCCCCCCCCCACCCCCCTCCCCCCCCCCCCCCCCCCCCCCCCCCCCCCCCCCCCCCCCCCCCCCCCCCCCCGCCCCGCCCCCCCCCCCCCCCCCCCCCGGGGGGGGGGGGGGAGGTGGGGGGGGGGGGGGGGGGGGGGGGGGGGGGGGGGGGGGGGGGGGGGGGGGGGGGGGGGGGGGGGGGGGGGGGGGGGGGGGGGGGGGGGGGGGGGGGGGGGGGGGGGGGGGGGGGGGGGGGGGGGGGGGGGGGGGGGGGGGGGGGGGGGGGGGGGGGGGGGGGGGGGGGGGGGGGGGGGGGGGGGGGGGGGGGGGGGGGGGAAGGGGGGGGGGGGGGGGGGGGGGGGGAGGGGGGGGGGGAGGGGAGGGGGGGGGGGGGGGGGGGGGGGGGGCGGGGGGGGGGGGGGGGGGGGGGGGGGGGGGGGGGGAAGGTGCCCTGGTTGGTTTTAACAGAAAATTTTTTTTTCCCCCGGACTACTAGTTCCCGTTTGTTGGGGAGGGGAATATGGGGCCCTGGTTTTCAATAACCCGAAAAAAGAGTTTTCCCCTGGTTGACCGTGTTAGACTTAGGTGTGATTCAGCATGCTCTCATGAATATGCAGAGCATGCTGACATCACTCCGTTTAACTGCAGCCTCCGTGTATGAGTTATAACTCTTACACGGAGGCTTTGTGAATCCTGCCCTTTATCTATTATTAGATTCTTATATCTATTATTACACACTCATAGTATTGGCATATAGTCCATTTCATACATTCACATATGCTACAGTGTTTTATAATTTTATACTTATATATATTTATATATTTACATATTTATACATTTATTATTATATATTTATTATTATTACATTTATTACATTCATATGTATTTATGTATTATTAAAAAGTGGTCAGGTTTATGACAGGCAAATTATTATATCCATCTACTTTTTTTATTTTATACCTGGTATGCATTTATTCTGTGTAGACAAAGTGATATATGTTTTTTGTCAGGTTCATATATAAAACTGTAATATGGCATATTTAGGCTTCTTTTTTTACATGCTTTCTGTACATTTTTTTAAACAAGTTATTTCTTCAGATGAGTTTTTTAAAAAAAATTAAATACTGTGGAAGTATCAACATTTACCATTGCTCTGTATAATTTAAGCATTTGGTACTACACAGTTTTGCGAGTGATATATTACACCAAAACTTGAATGTTTCTTTAAAAACCTGTAGTTTGACTGTTATATTGAATAATTGAAGAGAATGGCCAGCCAATGGAGTTTTAGTTTAGAATATAAATGTAATGGAATGAGGATTGTCAGTGATTCTGATGAGGTCTCCGGAGGGAGACGAAAGCGCTTAATCCAGTTTGCTTGTATGTCCTACTATATGTCGATTAAAAGGTTTCATTTGTTTTAAATCTGGGTTTGGTTTATTGGTAAAACCACCTACTTCAAAAAGGGAAGACAGCCTTCATTGCACCGGAGCCATATTTACTATTTTTTGTGCTGCTTGTACTTTGGTTTGGTTACTACAACCAGTGCTGTCCTTGTTAATTCAGTCAGTTAGATTCAAAGCATTTGTTGTGTTATACTGCACAGATCCATTACTTTGTGTCTGCACTTTTCTGTGTGCTGCGTCTAAACAAACGGAAGTGCCTGGTGGTGTAACAGAATTTGTTCCCTTACTACTAGTTCCTGTTTGTCGAATAGGGCTACCTTGCCCTGGTGCAATACTGAAAAGGGAGTCCTGTGAAGTAAAAATAGGTTTTGTTTTGGTTTGGCTGAAATCATTCACAAAGTTGTCGATTTTGTGACTCAATCCTGAAATTTGAAAATGAGTATTAAATGCACCTATAAGCTCGGTTAGCTTATGAATAGCCAAAGTCAGGTCTTCATGTATCTCCCTGGTGCCCCCTCCGCTCTGTGAGCAATGCCAAAATGTTGGCAAGGCAGGAGACAAGGTGAATGCACCTTTGATGCCCTTGATGGTAATTGAAGAGCCATTTCAGAGGGTTGCTATGGATATTGTGGAGTGTCTGAGTACCCCAATTTCCACAGGGAAGAAGTATAACCAATTGGTAGTAGATTATGCTACCAGATACCCTGAGGCAGTGGCATTGTCCTCCATTGAGGCAGAAAAGGTAGCAAATGCCTTGTTAGAGATTTTCAGCAGGGTAGGTTTCCAAAAGAAATACTGACTGACAGAGGAAGCACTGTGGGGTGAAGCACCTAAAGACCACCCCTACCATCTCCAGACTAATGGTCTGGTTGAGAGGTTAAACTCTACACTCAAGACCATGTTATGGGCATTTGCAGAACAGTTTAAGAGGGAGTGGGAGAAATATTTGCCCCATCTGTTTGGTTACAGAGAGGTGCCCCCGGAATCCACAGGTTTTCACCCTTTGAGTTGCTGTATGGGCATAGGGTGAGGGGACCTCTAGATTTGATTTTTGATGAGTAGGAGGGTGAGTGTGAATCCCACAAGGAGTCTGTTGTTGCATATGTCCTAAACCTCAGGACAAGGCTCAGGGAACTCATGGGCTCAGCCCAGGAGAAGCTGTCAGAAGCCCAACAGCAGAAAAAAAGGTCTGGTACGACAGGAATGATTAAGCTAGAGAGTATGCTGTGGGGCAGTAGGTAATGGTTCTCATTCCTGTCAGACACAACAAGCTGCAGGCAGCCTGCAAGGGACCCTTCAAAGAGGTAAGGAAGGTCAGTGATTTTAATTACATGGTAGAACTGCTAGGCACTTGGCAGGGACACAAATTGCACCATGTTAATATGATGAAACCTTACCATAATAGAGAGGCCCTTGTGCTGAGTATTTACAGTGGATGGTAGGAGGAGTCTGAGGGGAATCTGGTGACTGAACTCCTCAGTGAGGCTCGAACTGACACCTCAGTGGAAGTGATAGCAATGTCCCAGCAGCTATCCCCTACCCAGGTTCGAGAAATCCAAGAAGTGTTACAGGAGTTTGGGGACATGTTCACTGGGAAATCAGGGTGCACCCACCTGGTGCAACACCATGTGGATACAGGACCCAAAGGCCTATTAAACACGTCACTTACAGGGTGCCTGAGAGAGTTAAACAGACTCTGAAGGAGGAAATATAGGAAATGTTGGACGTTGGGGTAATCCAGGAGTGCTGCAGTCCCTGGGCCTCCCCAGTGGTGCTGGTACCAAAAAATGATGGCAGCACCAGGTTCTTTGTGGACTACAGGAAATTAAATAGTCACACAGAGTCAGATGCTTACCCCTTGTCTAGGACAGATGAAGCCCTAGAGCAGCTGGGTGGGGCTAAGTATCTTATCACTACTGATCTTACCAAGGGTTACTGCAGGTGCCCATGTCTCCCAGTGCTACAGAGAGGTCAGCCTTTGTGATTCCTTTCAGTATGCATGAGCTCACAAAGATGCCCTTTGGGATGAAAAATGCCCCAGCAACTTTCCAGAGGCTGGTAGATTGTATCGTAGAAGGAACAGGATATTTTGCTTTTGCTTACCTGGATGATATTGCCATCTACAGCCATTCCTGGCAAGAGCACCTTCATCATGTCAGGGAGGTGCAGAGCAGATTACAAAAGGCAGGGTTGACCATTAAGCCCGGTAAATATCAGGTGGCTATGGCAGAGGTCTCCTACCTGGGACATAGAGTAGAGAGTGGTAAGATCAGGCCAGAACTTGCCAAAGTGGAAGCCATTCAGGCATGGCCTGCCCCTGTTACCAAAAAGCAGGTGAGGGCATTCTTAGGGACAGAAGGGTACTGGAGAAAGTTTTTCCCCAATTATAGTACCGAAGCTGCTCCCCTCAGACCTGACAAGGAAAAACAGGCCAGATAAGGTAGTGTGGACCCCAGCATATGAGCAGGAATTCCAGAAGCTTAAAGGGGCTTTGGGAGGACCCCCTGTGTTAGCCAGTCCATATTACAGCAAAGAATTTGTTGTGCAGGTGGATGCTTCAAACCATGGGATGGGGGCTGTACCCGGCCAGGTTTGCTTAGAGGGAAAAGAGCACCCCGTGGTATATCTCAGCCATAGGCTCCAACCCAGGGAGGAATGCTATGCAGCTATAGAAAAGGAATGTCTAGGCTTAGTGTGGGCACTGCAGAAACTTCAACCTTATCTGTACGGAAGGAAATTCATTGTAGTTACAGACCACAATCCCTTAACATAGCTACGTCAAGCCAGCCAGCAAAATGCTAAGTTACTAATGTGGAACCTAGGGTTGCAGGCATATGATATGCCACTGCAGCACTGCAGTGGGGTTAGTAATGCCAACGCAGATGGGCTCTTAAGACAGGAAATGCAGTAGACGTATTCCCAGATAGGCTCAACCCTCTTAAGCCGAGTTCCTCAAGGGTCACTTGAAGAACTAGCTTGAGTCTTCGGGGGGGGGGGGGCTGTTACAAAAAGAAATATTGCCAGCCCAACTCACTGGAATTTTGTAAATAATTATATGTCATTTGTGAATATCAACATGATTCATATACTTGTCTTACAAATGTAATAGAACTGTTTGTCATATTGTATAGACATGTGTGCTGAAGAGATATTTTTATACTCTATTGTAATTGTTTAGATGTATGCATTTTAATGAGAGATTAACTTGTAAAACTTAAAAATAGTTGAAATTGAAGTACTTTATTGCTGGATCATAAACAAGAGATGTTATCTATAAGTTTCAGTCAACAGGAGACAGGATGTCTATAGTAGGGAACTCTCTGTGTAGCCTTGAAAGAGAAGTAATTACTAGGCTTCAGATGTACAAGTGTTTTATTGTTTTAGGATTTCAGGATCTGCAAACATCTGAAGGCTATGTATTTTCTCAGGGAGATGCTAAATGCTGATAGTTTCTCACAATGGAGGTTTACCTTGGGAACTAAAGTCAGGTGACAAAAAGTGATGTCATCCAAGCTAACCCAGTAGTAATATTTGATATTAATTTAAGAACTCTCTGAGAGAGAGAGAGAGAGAGAGAGAGAGAGAGAGAGGAAATTTTGTATTTTGTCTTTGACCTGGAAACATCCACTCACCACTTCTGCCTGCTTGTTCTGTTAGTAAGTTTATGGTACAGTAATTTCTCTTAGTTACAGTTAGGAATATAGTGAAGTATAGCTTAAATGTTTTGTTTATTTATTTGAGACTGTCCTGCAATATTGTTTTAAATATTTTCTGTGATTTTGAATTCTGGAGTTACTATAATGATTTATTGAGTATTGTCTTGTTCTTTTATTATTCATTATTAAAGATATATAAGCCTATCTTTGTGGCTGATATTTGTGAGACATATTTAAGCTCTTAGGGTACTTGCATATCTGTTTGGTGACACTGTGCAGGCCACTCCTAATAGCCTTGCTTTTGGTCAAACTACCATTTGGATTAATAGTAACATTACACAGTAAGATTGGACACCCTTTGTTAAGGGCCTTAAAGTAGCTGATAAGGGGATCTGGTGGCAGTGATAACTACCATATGGTCTGGGCAGAAGGGGTATAGCTAGTAAACCTGTGCCAACCTTTCCTAGGTGGTGTGTGTGTACAACAAATCTCCAAGAGTGTGTGTTAGCTACTTGGGCAGGGACATGAAGCACTGGCTGGACAAAGAGAGAGTGTTGGAAGATTTGGTTTGGAACCCTGGCTAAAGAATCAACTCTATAGCTGTGTCAGTGGGGAGTCTTATTGGGGATCTGGAGAAAGCAGCCCTAGATTGACTGTGGTCTCTGTGTGCTCTTAAGGGAAATTGCATTTTATTGTGTGTGTACTTGTCATCTTCCCAGTGAATATGTCCCCCACTGTTGCCAGTGATGAGGACTGAGATTCCTTGATTACTGGGCCAGTGTTGGAGCATCACACTTGGCATTACCCTTTGGTCTATCCATTGCTATAAGGATATATACAAAGTGGCTAGCTCGCTGTTATACCCTACTGCAAACTACAAGGTATTCACCTGTTCCCTTATTTAGATGATTTGCCATTCTTTGCAGAGTATTTTTCAAAGAGTTGGGAATCTCTTGCTTGGGGCAGGTGTCTCCTACACAGACTAGTTTTCCAGGAGAATATACAGATGTCTTGTATGACTTATTCTCACATGATTGTTTTCCAGGGTGTCTCTAGGACACCTTAGTTTAAATAGTTTTTTCTTCTAGAAGAAAAAGCAGATAGGTATCTAGATCTATTCCTGAGTTTTTCTACTTAGACTACTCTCTCAGCAAGGGAATTCCTCAGGATTCTGGGTCTCATAGCATCTATGATTTTAATGATACCTTTTGTAAGACTCCACCTGATAAGAATCCATTGGTACCTGTAATTTGTATGGTCCCAACATCTGCATGCCTTTATATTTCAGTTTCCAGTTTTGAGATTTGTGAATGTGAGATTTTTGGCTGGACATGCCATATTTTTAAAAATCTAGGTATCCCAATCTCACTCCCAGCTCTGACATAGTTATCATAACAGATGCCTCAGACTTTGCTTGGGGATTAGTGTCTATGTGGATAAAAATACAAGGTCTTTAGAGGAGACAAAACAGATTTAAACACGTAAAAATAAAAGAGATGCTGACACTTATAAATGGTCTCAACTTTCTCATTCATTTTTGGTCCATAGAAACTTTTCTAGTGTTTACAGACACCACCACAGTGATGTGGTAAATAAGCAAGTGTGGGGGGGGGGGGGACTAGTTCTTATCCTTTATGCAGACTAGCCATGGTAGCTTGTGATACAGCTTTTCAGCACAGTCTCACTCTATAGGCATCTTACATACTGTCAGAGGATAACTGTGTGACAGACAAGCTGAGCAGAGCCAGGACGGTCCCTCATGAATTAAAATTGTATCGGGGAACTTCTAAGATTTGAGCCAGCTGTAAGAAACACCTCAAATAGATTTTTGCCTCCACTTCTAACTAACAGTTGGTGAAATTCTATTCCAGGTACCTGTCCTTTAAGTCCTGGAAGACAGATGCTTTTTCTTTTCCTTGGACAGGAATTTTCCTGCACAGTTTTTCACCCTTTCCCATAATTTTCAGGGTCATTCTAAAGATTTACAAGGACTCTCCAATAATCATTGTGTGACTCCCTTCTGGCCCAGGCAACAGTGGTTCTCCCTTCTTTTGGAGTAGCAAGGAACAATCACTGCCATTTCCTCAAAGACTAAATTTACTCACACAAGACTGGGGTGTTTAATATATCCTGACAATACCAACTATAACTGACAGCCTGGATGACAGAATCTTTATACCTTTCAGGCACCTTTTTGTGAGGAAGTGTAGCAGGTTTAATGCAGGCAACAACTCCTGCTACTAGAAGGTCATATGCTAGTAAATGGAAAAGGCATTCAAATTGTTGCCAAGAAAAGAACCAGCACCTGTTTTGGTACAGTGTTTCTCTGGTTCTACATTATTTGTGGGAGCTACTGTCCTGTGGGTGTGAAGTTGGCATAATGCTTTAGGTGTTTACCTTGCAGACACAAGGTGCAAAGTTTGATACTTACATGAGGTAATTGGCTGGACTTAAAATGGCCCAAAAGGGCAGTTAGCCTTGTACTAATCTATGAATCTATAGCTGTCTTTCCCATCAATCAAGGTTCATTTGTTAGCCATTTCAGAATACCTTACCATGAATCCCATTCCTTCTGTCACAGGTGCAAATATTTTTGAAAGGAATTTTGCATATAAAGCCTCCTACAATTCTGGTAGTTCCTCCCTAGGATCTTAATTTGGTGTTAGTATAGCTAAATATTGCTTCATTTAAGCCTGCTCATCAGGCTGTCTTGAGGTTCTTGATATGCAAACAGTATTACTAATTGCTCTGACCTTTTGCAAGAAGAGTATCTGAGTTGCAAGCTCTTATGGTGGGTTAACCATATCTTATTTTTTACTTAGATAGGGAATTCCTTAATAACTAATCCTTTGTTTGTGCATAGAGCATCTTTACCTTTAGTTAAGCTTCCCAGCTCCCTCTCATCCTTCCAAAACTTAATATGAGGGAGATAAGATATTTCATACTTTGGATGTACACAGATAAGCAACTCAAGTACTAATTTGATAGAATAAAATCTTGCAAGATCTCTGATCTGTTGTTCTTTTCTTGTAAAAGTAAGAAAAAAGGACACTCCATGTCAATTCAGACTGTTTCCAAATGGTTGATTCATGCTATTGCTTTTTGTCATACCCACCACAGCAAAACTATGCCAAGCATTGTCATGGTCTCAGTTTCATCTTTGGCTTGTTGGAAATGGTTGGATTCCAGAAGTATTCTAGAAGCAGAAACTCAGTCCTCTGTCTGCACATTTACAAAGCACTATAAACTAGATTTCTTCTCCATGTTTAGGACAGGCTTTGCTACAGCCATTCTCTTCTGGCTCCTGGACCCTTATCCTTCCTCCTCCCAATCAGCTTAAGCTATGGTAATCTACCCATATAGCTTAGGCTACCAAAGAACATAATACGACTGTGTAAG
This sequence comes from Protopterus annectens, assembly GCF_019279795.1. Lineage (NCBI taxonomy): Eukaryota > Metazoa > Chordata > Ceratodontiformes > Protopteridae > Protopterus > Protopterus annectens. Next base: position 1,535,849,054 of record NC_056746.1, read on the forward strand.
TAAATCTGACATAATTGTAGATGTTTGATTGATGACTGCTGCAGTAGCTGCTCCCTCCCTCCACCCCACCTTGTTTTGTGTGTTTTTATGCCAGGGTATGGGCTTTTATTGTTATAGTTTCCTATCATTGTCCTTCTTAGGGGTTTAGCCTCCCTCTCTCTGTTAGCATGAATGCTCCGAAGGGCTTGATGCCCAAACCTGTCTTTTAGTCAGCACAGCTTGAGCTGACTAATGATTTTGGGCACATGAAAGATGCCCTGAAAATTTAGAAGCTGTCTGTCTGTTACATCCTTATTGGGATATAATCCATATAGCTTAGGCTACTGGCTGATGCACTGATCATTTGAACATCTGTTGTTATAGTTAAGTTTAGTTATATAACTGTACTTTATTAAATCTTAACGTATGTGTTGTCTTCAGGTGTTTTTAGACATCGAACATTTTTTGCATGGCAAGTTTCTTGACTTCTGGGTTTAATGCTGTTCTGTCAGCACATCATACACTTTTGTGTGCTCCAGCAGTTTATTCTGTATTCAAATATGCTGTGCTCTGTATAGGCTGGCAGAGCCATTCATTCTTTGTATTAGATCTCTGATCTTAATCTAGTCCATCTTCCTTTCTCTCTCTCTGTCTCTCTGTCTCTGTCTCTGTCTTTAACATGTATATTTGCAGATTGTGATGCTGAATTTTTTATAGCAAATGGTGGGTTTGAGAGCTGGTTTTCCAAGACTTAGCAATACATCTGTCAGGTTTTGGAGTGAACATATTCAGAAAAAGAAAATATGGACTAAGCTTATTTTTTATACTTGAGCTCTTCTGGACTATTCATTGTTGGAAAATGGTTTATTTTGTATGCCTCATATGTACATTTTATGTTCTGGACTTCAGTTCTTTATTTTGTTCTTAGTTATCCTTTGGTGACTGGGTTAGTCCCAATAGGCTACTATCCTCTTTTTATGGGAGCCTATGGTGGTATTTATACCACTAGGGAAAATGTGGCCAGGGCATCGAGGAATTTCCCTTAATCTTTTCAATAGGTGTTGTGGGATCTTTTACATCCATCTGAGCTTCCACCAACTGAAGCAGATGGGGTCTAGGTTTAACATCTTATCTGAAGGATGACACACTCAGGAGTGCAGCACCTTCCTCTGTCTCTAAATGTAGAGGTCTGATAAGATCTCCGAAACTGAAGGACCACTGACATTGCACTCAGACCATATGCTTATGTCAGCGGATCTCAGACTGGCCAAACTAGAATCTAGGCTTGACCTGTTGGAGGCAAAGTTAGTTGATTTTGAAGACAAAGCCTAGAAGAAAAATATACAAATTCATGACACATCAGAGAATTAGGAGGCAGGAGACTCTGCGTGGTTTATTTTTAGCCAATTTTCTAAGTGAAAATAAATCCCTATTGCAGAGATTTAAGTGTAAAGAGTTTGCCAAGTTTTTTTTTTAACCACAGATGTTGAGAGATATAATGCCCTCACCATATTATAGTGCATTTCACAACCTAGTAAAGTTCTCTCCCTGCTATGGGTACCACTGAAGGTCTGCAATGTTAACAGCACACATATATATTTTTTACCAATACTACTCTTCTGAAACAAGGAAGCAGTAAGCATACTTTTCCCCAGTTATTAAAATCTGCAGGCAGAGCCAACTAATATTTAAGCTGCTGTGTCCTGCTCCTTACTGAGTTATTTTTGCTATAGGCTCCCTGTCCTTCTCTTCACATGAGAAAGCCTTAACAAGAATTAAAAAAAAGCACAGAAATGCTCTTTTATCCCAGCCTTCTACCTTGAAAATGAGGCATACCTCAAGTAATGTCCCCATCAGGTCATCTAAGTATGTAGAGGTGCCATTCCCATTATTTAAGAGGTGAAAACAACAAAGGCAAAGAGCAGTATCAGAAGTAAGCAGAAGAGTGTTGTGATTAATAGTTTTCCAAATAAATCTAAATTTTATCGATTGAATGATGGTAAGTGGTCTGTTTTCTGGATTCATGGACATTTACCACTATTTTAATGATTCTTGTATTGTTTAAAAGTGCAACATTTCAAAAGTCACCCTACAACATAACATAGTGTCTAATGTATATTTTACACTTTTTTGTTGCATGACACCACTGATATGCATGTCTAGTTCCTCCTTCTAATTAAAGTTCGGTTAGGATTACTTCCCCTTGTCATGTACTGAATGCTGAACTAGATTTAATTAATTTCAAGGAATCCTACTTGGTTGTTTCCTTACAACTACGTCAGTAATCTGCCTTTTTCCCCTAATGTTGGGAAGGAAGCAATTATGTTAGTTATAAATGAGCATTCAACATGTCTTCATTATTCTAGACATTACTGTGACTGCTGTTCTGCAATGTGTAATTATTCAAGTGTTTGTTAAAGTTTTTCTCAAGTACTCTGCTTTTGTTTTGCATGAGTTGCAGTAGAAGTATTACTTACTGTAATGGTAACAGTTATGTGTGTTTTCTCTGGTGGAATTATTTATTTATTAGCTGAAACTGTCAAGACAAAGTTAATGCTGACATTCTGAAACATATTCTTCTGAAACCATGCTAACCAAGCATGATATCATGTTAGGTTAACATTACTAGAGCAGAGCTGGAAATACTAAAGCAAGGCAGGCTTTTTTCAAGAACTTGCACTTGTTTTTTTTTCTGGGTTTCAAATGAGACAGGATAAAAACAATGTAAAAACATTCACATTCAATTCTTTAATCTAATCAGTATTGCACTGGGTGTTTTAGTATTTTACATGGCACTACTTTTCAAGGAGTTAAGTTTAAATCTGTGAAACGGTTAAATAGGTTGTATCTTTGTGTTGTACTGCAGGTAGCCTCATGCTCCTGCAGTTTATTTTTAAAAAGGGTATGAACAGTATGTTTTATTTCTGTGGAAATAGTTACTCATTTATGTATTGTTTTCAGGCATCAGGGCCGGTGTTAGCATTTTGGGGGCCCCCAGCAAATGTCAAGTTGGGGGCCCCCTAGGCACTTCCAGTATAAGTATCATTCTATCAATGCCATCCATCCTAAGCAGCCTTTTATTTCGTGCTGCAAACTTTTAGGAATAGTAGCCACAGACAGACCTGCAGCTACAAGCATTTACATTACAACAGACCTATGTACCACACTATCACTATGGTGACCTGTCTAACAAAGGGTCAGTTACAGTTACTGGCACTTAGTTGCAACAATGATACATTGCAACAAGTCTATGTACAGGTCTGGACTTAAAGTGAAATGATGACTAGGCTGACATTTCAATACCCCCCCCCCCACCCACACACCCACACACACACACACACACACACACACACACACACACACACACACACACACACACAATCCAGTCCTCTCCTCTGATTTGCACTCCTTTTGGGCTCCCCATACCATGCATGTTACTTTTTTCTTCTTTATTTCACATTTTGCCTTACTCTCAGCTTTTTCAAGAAGCCATAACTTTCTATATGCTCTGAAATGCATTTTATACAACCTTTTCATCCAATAATGGCTTGAACAGAAATTATGATTAAGGAAAGAAATTCACTGTTGTGGTTCAGCTTTAGTTTTCCTTGCATCCTTAAACGCACCTTTCCTGAACAAGACAGCCCAGTGATAACCATTTAGGAAATAACTCAAGTCAGGGCCCAAGAAGCCACAGGTTTACAGATGGTCTGGGATGCATTTTAGAGCATTTTCTCAACATTTTACTCCAATGGTGGCCTAAACAAAAATCATGAAAAAAAAAAAAGAATTTCAGTCTTATTTTTTTTCTTTCAAGGAAGACGTAAGTTGTGCCCAAGGCTTAATTTTCAAAGCTGACAAAATTGTAGCTTACAGTAAACTAACAAGCCAGTAGTTGTGAGAAGTCTTATCTGGGAATACTGCCTCCCTAAAGACAGTCACTGCCTATGCATCCCTCTGGTGTTAGACTGGGATGAAAGCAGAGATTTAAATTGCCTTTGTCATATATTTCAAGTGACTGCTGATTTGCATATACATAGCATGTCCTTCACCCCTAGCCCTCAAAGGCAGACACATATGTGCCTAATACATGATTGTGAGAATGATTTCAGTAATATATTCAAATGTGTTGCTCCTAGACAGTACACCTCTCTTACACAAGCTAAAGTAACCTTCTTTGTACACCTCTGAGGTTTGTGAGAAACACTGCCCTCAGCTCAAACACAAGCTATAATAACTTCATGTGCACACCTCTAAGGTTTGACCGTAATGAAAATTAAAGTTGTAATAACCACACAATCTCCAGCCCCTCATAACCTGTAGCAGCTTTCTGTACACACACATTTGAGCAGGGCTAGTTTTAAGGTTTACCTTTACATGTGTGTAGTGCACACAGGCGCAAATGTTCGAAAGACAGTTTTCTTCTGAAAACTTCGAACGGAAGACGGTTCAATGTAATGAGCGAATGCACAGTGAGAGTCGCCATTGCACATTCAACATTTAGCAGAGCGACTATAGTGGGGAGTTGGAAATGGTTCCATTCCCCGCTGTAGTGCGATCTCGGAGTTAGAATAATAAAGAAGGGGTGGGGGGGCGCAGGGGGCTTGCCCCCCTGCATTACACGGCATATACTTTTGTTGTTGATATTCATGTTCGAAAAACAGCGAATCGGCTGTTTGATTTGCTGCTTTTCAAACATTAGAAACTGTCACTTTTTCCAGTTTCGTTATAACGATGCAAGGATATGACCACTCGCAAAAGTGTGATTCGAGGTTTTAAAGGTAAACCTAGTTTTAAAATGGGTGTGGCTGTAAACAGAGGTTATCAGCTTTTTCCTAAAAGGGTCATATCTCAGCACCATTCAGATTAAACAGCATATTCAGAAAATTGATACATTTTTCTCCAACAAGCAACAGCTTTGGTGGGGGCCTCCACAGATTCAATGATGATTAAGGGAGTCCCCATTATCCATTTAGACAGTCTGGTGAGTGGGGGCTACCAGACCCCAAGAATATGTAAGTGTCTGAATGTTCTGTGATATATGTTATGTCTTACTTTTGAAATCTAATTACTTGTTAGGTATATTTTTTACTGATACCCAGAAGAATAATGTTTGTGTCCTGGCATTATTGGGTGCACATATAAAAATCAGGGATATTTTTACACACACACACACACACACACACACACACACACACACACACACACACACACACACACACACACACACACACACACACACACACACACACACACACACACACACACACACACACACACATAAGCCACAGCAGTTTTGTACTTAATTTCAGCAAACAGCAACAAATTGTGCAACACTGGTACTGCCACACCAGATCAGTCACTGCTGTTTAGCAGTCGTCAAACAGCAGAAGGGGTAAGATTTATTTCATTGAGGACTGATGTATACCTGTTACTGTCCCTGCTTTCACATACCTGTCACTGGCCCTGATTTCACATACCTGTCACTGGCCCTGATTTCACAGACCTGTCACTGTCCCTGATTTCACATACCTGCCACTTTCTCTGATTTCACGTACCTGTCACTGTCCCTGATTTCACAGACCTGTCACTGTCCCTGCTTTCACAGACCTGTCACTGTCCCTGCTTTCACAGACCTGTCACTGTCCCTGATTTCACATACCTGTCACTGTCCCTGATTTCACATACCTGTCACTGTTCCTGATTTCACAGGCCTTCCCTGATTTTGTTCATACTTTTGCTTTGGCCTTCGTAAAAAGTCTGATTTGCTGGTAAACCATTCAGAATTACAAACATTCAATCAATCCAGGTTTCTGAGTTTTATATGTATTGTCCAAAAATACATGTTGATGCAAAATATGTTATTCTAGTAACATTTTAGGTGCATTAGAGTAATATTTGAACATATTCCTGATTCTGAGCCTTTAGTCTATTATTTTTGGGATTGTACTGAATTCTTAAGCAAATACATTGATAGTTATAGTATCTGGTGTTCTGGTATTATTTATAAAACTACCTAAAAGAGAAACTATCCCTGATGATCAGAAGCATAAGCTCTTCTTAAAATCAAAGTTTGCACTGAGGTAAGTTACTCTGAGCTGCTGATCTCTCTAGTGCTTATATTGTTCATGTTCATTATGATCTTCATCTTAACAGGGCCATAACTCGGCCATGTTCATGTTAAAGAGCATACTTAGGAAATTAATACATTTTTTCTTCCTCATTTTCCCCCAACCAGCAGTAGCTTTTGTGGGGCCCCCACAATGTCAAAGATGATTACGGGGGCCCCCCTGCAGCCATGGTTTTGCAGGGGACCTAAAGCTGGCTATGTAGTTAGTTTTAGTGTAGAAAATGTCTGAAAGCAGGGTTTAACTAAGCCAGGGGCACTATGTTAGTGGTAAAATATTTAATGGAATTCTGATGCCTGTTACTTGACAAAACACTGTTACTACAACCAGAATTTTAAGGGAGATATAAATAGGAGTTATTACCATTGTGGTTTATTAAGTATACAAGACTGCTGTACTAGCTTTCATTGGTTTTACAGACATGTGACAAAATATCAAGGTAAGATAACTTGCTGTGGTTGGGGCCGCAGGGTTCGCTGGTGCCTAAAACCGGCTATGTCAGGCATCTACTACAAGCTATGATGTTAGTTGTGCTGTGCATAGCTCTCAAATGTCCAGAGTATTGTAGAATGTCCCTGACTGGGTTTTCACGCATACACACACACGCACGTACACACACACACACACGCACGTACACACACACACACACACGCACACAGACACACACACACACGCACACAGACACACACACAGACACACACGCACACACACACACACACACACACACACACACACACACACACACACACACACACACACACACACACACACACACACACACACACACACACACACACACACACACATACACACACAGCTTTAACACAATACCATTGCATAGGGCAGTGGAAAAGTGAACTTTAATGTTGTATCTTTCAGCTTTTCCCGGTTAGGGGTCACCACAGTGGAACACCGGTCCGCTAATGATTGGCAGTAGATTTTTACGTACCAACTTGCCAGGCCTGACACACAGCCTTCAACGAAGGCATGCCCATTCACTCATGTCTCCACACAGAAGACGCTTTAGCTGAGAATCGAACAGGACAACGTCTTACTGTGAGGCGACAACGCTACTGCAGCACCACAACAATGTAAAATTGAGGAGAGTATGGTACAGTTTTATTTGGACAAGTAGACATAATAGTACAGGATAAGATAAAAAAATTACTGACCAAGTAGTCATTTTATAGCAGGATTTCACTACACTGTAAAGCCTCATCAACACTGCTGTCATCTGAACTTCCTTCTGAACTCAAATAAGGGTAATCTTTGTGATGATTTTGAATTCTAACATTAGAAGTTAAACCAATAACTTGGACATCATACAAAAGACACCCTAGTCCTCAGAACTTTTTCTTTGCACTGAACTGACAGCTTTAGTGCAATGGCAAACATGACATTACAGGTCAGAAAGCGTTCCACAGAGAATTACATGGAGATAGAGCATCACACAATGAAAAATAACAGAAAAGAAGTGAAACTGATAGTAAATCATGAAATGAACATTAAAAAAACACAGAAGGAGACATTACAGCAATAAACAAACTACGAAGGTAATAACAGTGACAAATCACTAAGTAAATCCAAAGATTTTCTAATGAGGTCATGGACTTGCTTTCTGAAAGCTGGATTAATTCTGTTATTTACAGCTTTGTTTCAGTGTAATAATCTTTTGTTTTTTTACTATTAAAATAGTGGTATGTATCTTTTAGCACTGTTATAAAGCAACTAAAGGAGGTACATCATTACAACAACAGTGCTGCCCTGCTCGTATTTCAAAGTTTCAGGTGTGTACTTAACACATTTGTATTTAAATTTGTACTTTATATAACTTGCAATTTAAGGGGAGAGGACAACATTTATTAGGAACACAAGTGATTCTTCTGTCTTTTTATGTTTGCGTTTTACATGATGCACAGCATTTGGCTGTGCATATTTACTGTTAATCCTTTAAATATTAATTGAGGCATGCAAACTCCACATTGGAAGCATTTTTGTAGAGCAAATGGTTTAAAATATTGTGTAAATTGTTTTCATTGTTAAACTGATTATTATTTATTTATTTACTTTTTGATCACCCGGTGCAATAGCCATGGTGGTGCAGTGGTAGCGTTGTTGCCTCACAGCAAGAAGTTCTCCCGTTCGATTCTCGGCTGGAGTGCGGGGAGTGCCTTCTGTGTGGAGTCTGCATGTCCTCCCCGTGATTGGGTGACGTTCAAAAGACATGCGTAAATGGGCATGCCTTTGTTGAAGGTTGGACATTGAGCTGGCATTTCGGCATTCGTGAAAATGTACTGCCAATCATTAGTGGACCGGAGTTCCGCTGTGGTGACCCCCAACTGGGAAAAGTCGAAAGACAAACAACCAACTTTTTGATCACCCGGTAAGTGGACTGGTCTATGTACCCTTTTAAGCCAAGACTCATACTCAAAGAGCAGAGTATACATCACAGTCTTTCTAATTGGGTTAACTGACAAGGCTTACAATGGTCTACAAGTGCAGTTAGCATAGTGCTACTGTATTTGGGTGGGAAGTTGCCATAATGGTTAAGGTGTTTACCTTACAAACACAAGGTGCAGCATTTGATTCTCACATGAGGTAATTGGCTAGACTTAAAAAGGCCCATGAGAGCAGTTAGCCTCATACTAACCTATAAAATACAACAGAAAGTTTTTATATGCCTCATACTAACCTATAAAATACAACAGAAAGTATATATACATATATATATATATATATATATATATATATATATATATATATATAAAATACATAAACTTTTATATATATATATATATGTGTGTGTGTGTGTGCGTGTGCGTGTGTGTGTCTGTGTGTGTGTGTGTGTGTGTGTGTGTGTGTGTGTGTGTGTGTGTGTGTGTGTCTGTGTGTGAGTGAAATGTATGTGTACAACATGCCACATTAAAAGTCTGAGAAAGTTTCTTAAATGTATTCTATTATTCATGAAATGGGATGGTAATTTAGACAGACTGAGTCTGAAAAAGGTCTATGGAGATAAGTATTCTATCCCAGAAAACAAATACTAAGAAAGTCTTCTACCCCAGAGAACAAATAAAAAGAAAGTAAATAAAATAAAATTTACCTAGCCATTGTTATGATAGCAGTTATAGATAGATTTAGTAAAGAGGTCCTCTATAAATACATCTTTAATGGTTTTAATGGTTTCTAGATGTTTGATGTCAGTAGACAGGTGGTTAATGGTAGCAGCTAGCAGGCCCCAGTCTAGAAAAGTCTTTTCACCCATAGCAGTTTAATATGGAACACATATTTGAGAGAAATTGTAGTTCTGTGTACTTCTGAGTAAATAAGGCTTGTCTTGTAAAGGTATTTAACACTCATGACATGCGGGCAGTAACTGTGCTTTAGAATTTTGTAAATTAGAATACTTAGAAGAAAAGTGGTCCTGTGAGTCACTGAAAGCCAAATGGATTTTTTTTAGCAAACTGCAATAATGTATCTGTGAGCAAGGGAGCCAGCAGGATTTTTTGCAGGGGGGTGCAAACCCGGAGCACCGCCCCAACCCCACCCCTTCAAAGCACCGCCCCCAACCCCACCACCTTCAACCCCCCCAACACACACACGCAGTCATTCCAGTATCCCATTACTTGGCTATTTCTCCCCAGTTGCCATAAACACTGTTCAAAACTCTCTGTGTGCATACTGTTTTATGCATTACTTCTACAATGATTACAGATACTTGGTTTTAATTTTCAACTTTTATTTCAAATTTTAGGGCCTCAGGGCCAATGGCCTAGTAACCTCCTATTTTATAGCACAAACACTGATAAACATTTGCTAAACTTAAACAAAGCAATAGTCTTACAATGAAAACAGACAGCATTAAAACTTCTCTACTTTTGAAACTCGCATGCACTGAAACAGCATTGAAACCCACATTCAAAGAAAATGCATCTGGCCAGTGGCAGGTTAAGTTTACCTTTGGACTGTTTTCAAATCATAGGCCCCCTGCACACATTTCAGAACCATGCATAACTGCTTTAATTCACCTTCCTGATTGTATTAATTATAATATATATAATTATAATATATAATAACTGAATTATATCTTTTGTTAATACAGCACCACTTACAGTTTTGAGCATTTTTTTCCATTAAGCAATGAAACAAAACATATGAACCAGTAATGATAAATTTCCCAATTCAGAACATTTCAACCATAAAAGGCCACTTAAATGTCTATCATTACAATCTACCAATATCAGTCAATATGCACAATCTCTGCTGAAGTAAAAGTCATCTGAATAATTTCACATTAAAGAGATCTGAAACTAATGGAGAGGTTGTTGCTAGAAAACAGCTTTATATTTCAGTGTTTTATCTACAAATTCAGTGCCTACTGCCCTTAAACAATAAATTGCCTATGTTACATTTAAAAAAAAATGCTAAGCTTGTATATTGCAATAGGAATAAGTGGCAAGCGGAAACACAGGTTCATAGTTACTAGGCATCTCATCCAAAGGAGGACATACTCAGGACTGCAGCACTCCACCCCCTTAAAATACAAATCGACATGTGGTTGGAGTAGAACCTACAGCCCTCTACATCAAGATGCAAGCATGCTACCTGCTGTGCTACTAAAACTGTTTTGAAACTCTATACCACAACAGTGATACCATTTGCTAAACAAAACAGTTGCACATTTTAAGCAGACTTAGCATGAGCAGTAGTAAACTTCTCTTCTTTTGAAGCTCACAATTCCTTGAAAATAATTTCCACCTGCTGACTTTAAATATGGCATTTCACTCTCTCTCAAACACACACACATACCTCAACCTCTATGAAAATCTGTACGGTTGAGAGGTATGAACATACCCCGACATCCTTAGAAAGTAGATAGAACAAAATATTTGAATTAGTATGGATTTTCTGAGGATATAAAGTCTAAAACTCAATTTCAGTCTTCAATGATTTGCCAGAAAAAACAATTTTATGAGAAACAATCTGAAGATACGAGGCAAAAATCTGGATAATTGTGAGGTATGAACCAGACACACGCACACACACACACACACACACACACACACACACACACACACACACACACACACACACACACACACACACACACACACACACACACACACACACACACACACACACACACACACACACCTCAACCTCTTAGTGCAAGAAATCTGGACAAAGCCTAAAATAAAGAGTATTTGGAGAGGTACCTGCCAAAGAAAGCATAGTATGCAATGATAGACCTAATGAGGGATATACAGACAGGAATTAAAGCTTCCTTGCTCCTAAAGGAAATATCCTTAGAATTTAACTGTGCTAGGAAAAAAAAAAAGATTTGTTAACTATTACTGCTACAGCAGTATGGCTTAACACACTCAGATTGCTGCTGCCCCAACAACCTGATGTTTAGATGTCAGTAAGTGTATGAGAATGCCAGTGAAAAGAGAACTACTAATTTATTCATTTTCATTTGTAGTGAAAAAGTGTCAAAACTTTGCATTCAGGAAGTAAAGTACCCTGCAATATGGTACATTCTAATACTGAGGTGGTGACCTCAACATATCTTTTACATGTGCTCTGTGCTAAAGCCCTTCAGAGAAATAGTGTGACTGATGTTTAATTAATGCTTACTTGTCCTAAGAAGGGAAGACGTGTAACCAGGAATCTTGATGGTGTTGCAAATACAAGTTCTTGAGAAGTTTTTGGAGAAGAGCTATTAACATCAAACCTGCAGGAGAAGAGGAGCTACAAAACAGCACCAGTCCTTATCAGGTCCCTGAACCCTCAGTCCCTGCTGCTGCCACTGTGTTATAAAATTAAGGAACAGAATGTGCTCTGATATCTTAAAATAACAAAACAGCACCAGTCCTTATCAGGGCCCTGAACCCTCAATCCCTGCTGCTGCCACTGTGTTATAAAATTAAGGAACAGAATGTGCTCTGATATCTTAAAATAAGTAGTAGAAATGCTACCTTCAAAAATCCCTTGCTTAAATTGTCACCTAATCTTGAAAAAAGAACAACTAATATCAAATTGTGATGAGACAAATAAGGACTTTGGATTAGAATATATCCCCCAGAGGAAAGGACAATTCATGTTTCATGTCAAAACGAACACACCTACCACTCACTGAAAACATTAGTAGAGCTACAGCTGTAGCATCATGATGTACTTTACCATCATTAAGAAAAATGAAATTCTATGTCTGGCATTACTGATTGACTGTAAGGATCCATGATTTACAAGGACAGGGTCAAAAATAAGAAGTGGCATCTGGGTCATTCTGTCAGATCAGAGACAGGTAAGAGGTGTGTGTGTGTGCATGTGTGTGTGTGTCTGGGTGTCTGTCTGTGAGTGAGTGTATGTATGTGTGTGTGTGTGTGTGTGTGTGTGTGTGTGTGTGTGTGTGTGTGTGTGTGTGTGTGTGTGTGTGTGTGTATATATGTGTGCGTCTGTCTGTGTGCGTCTGTGTGCATGTGTGTTTGTCTGGCTATGAGTGTGTATGCATGGCAGATTTAATGCGGGGGGCCTGTGCTAACAAGATACATGAACCACCAATAGAAACTACCAAATGAAAGCACTGATTTGCATTCATAGTAGTTGAGGGCAATTCAGAGGCATTCAAGTTAGCCAATAATGAGGTCCTACCTTATTGCAGCTGACACGCCTCTGATTTGCAATTCTCTGCCTGTTGGAAAAAGGCCATTTTGGCCATAGCTCTTACTGGCGGGGATCTCTCTGGATTCCCAGAAAAATCATTCCAACAGCACTAAAACTAGAAAAACAATTAAAATAAAAAGTAAAAAAAATAAAATAAACTACAACAAGCTCCATCAACACTAAAGCCAGAAAGATATATGCTAATAAATCTTTAATGTTCATCTGAAATACACAGCAGTAATTAATGGGACAAAATATACATCATGCACTAAAAACTAAAGAATGCCTTTATTAAAACAAAAATAGTAGCATAAATAGACCCTAAGCCCCCATTCCAGACACTTTGAAAAAATGTAGTCCAAAAGAAGTAATCTGGTCACCATTAAAAATTAAGAAAAATCCATAACAGAAAGAACAGGCAGGAAAAAAAATACATGAGAAGCAATTCTAGCTACAAAAGCAATAAAAGACAGAACTGGCATAAAAAACATAAGAACCAAATTCTACCCACACAAATGTAGAACAAGTCTACCCAAGAAAAACTGCAAAACAGAAGCATGATTGACCACCCATGCCCAAGCCTACACATACCCCTTAGAATAATCTTAGGTTAGCATAACTTGTCATATATATTTGGGCATCATGACTAGGCTTAGAAAACCTTCCCCGGGAGTTATTTATCCTTGCAATCTCCTATTAGCCTGTAAAATAATTAAGAAAATCTCTCTACATACCTACCCCTCAAGTGCATATACAGATGCTCGAGCCTAATTTAGCAACACATTTCAAAATTAATAAACAACTTCACAAAATGTATAAAAATGTCATTAAACTGCTGCATGACCTCCATTCTATTTGAAGCTACTCTGCAGTCTGACAGAAAAATATGTGCAGAATATAAGCAGTCAGTATCAGATACAAAATATATCCCATATTGATTCGGAAATCAACAACACAACTCTTGCTAAGAATTAACTCTACATTCAGTCTTAGACATAAACCTATAGAAGCCAATTGAAAATATAAAAAATGCCTAAATAAAATTAGCCCATACATCACAACCTGCAAACTCCCAAGTAAAAGGAAACTAAAACATAAATGTGCACTCACTCCAACACAAAACACACCCTTAGCAAATAAATGACACTAAACTCTGACTGTAATAATGGTAAATAAAAGAAGCAGGCTCTAACATGCTGAAACACAAGTTTTATTCAGAAAAACTAGAAATCAGTTAGTGTTTTTTTTTCTTCTGTGCAAGACGTTTGGCCATGCATGTAATGCTAATTGAATATCACATAACTGATCACATGACATATTATATCAAAATGTTAAGACAGAGTAAAAGGAATACACCAACCAGTATTATGTTGCAATACTTTCTGCTTCCTCCGCAATAACCTTTTTAAGAACACATTTAAAATTGAATACAATGATCAAGCTTGAGAAAACACATGCATTCTACATTATCTGCTATTTATATTCTTGAAGTTCCAAAAATGAAATCCTTGCCACCTCGTCTGATATCATTTTACATGATCTATAATATAAAAAAATACTATGTCTGCAAAGATCATTAACAGCATTATTGTGCTTAGCATAGTAATGCTAATAATTTCTGATTCTTAGTTCATTAGATGTCTTTCCTGTAGAAAAGAAATTACATACTATGTTATCTGAATTAAATGTAAAAGTTACAGGTGCCTTTGTCTTAGTGAAATTAGAGTAAAATGTGTGGCTATCCGACACTAACCTAAACATTACAAGGGTGATATTTAAAATATCCTCTACATCTTTCCTGACAGTTGTCATTTTGTGCTCTGTTTAAAAACTTTTTCAAATTCCTTTCCTTCTCCTTTATTATTAAATAAAGGTTACTGGAACACTCTATTAGCAATATCCTGATTTACAGAAAGTATATGCTGATTGTAATGCATAACACTTTTACTGACTGATATCCCCCAGAGGAAAGGACAATTCATGTTTCATGTCAAAATGAACACACCTACCTCTCAGTTCTACATTCGTCTGGTGCGTCCACAGTCCAACCGTCCTCTGGAATTCAAATTCCTGGTAGGCGCGTGAAAGACGAAGATGTAAACCATCAGTCGCACAGACACAAAAGACGAAAACAGGTTGCAAACACCTGTTGCATCTGTGCGACTGGACGGGATGCAAAGGGGCATTCTTAAAGAGGAACGCCCTTTAAAAAAAAACAAAAAGAAGTTTTTTTTTTTAATTAAATAAAATTAATTTCTCAGACAGCCAGTTCCAGGGAGGTGCAAGTGCACCCCCTTGCACCTGCCTGCGAGCACCCTTGTCTGTGAGTCTACTAATAGAATTAATCTGCAGAGTTTATTCCCATCAGCATGTATTCTGTGAACATTGTGGGCATATTGAGGAAAGGAAAGCCATATTTCTGCAGCATGCTGTTATATCAAGCTCTCTAGTTAAATAACGGCACTTTAAATGCCAGGTCTTGACAAACTGAAAAAAAAAAACATCAAAACTACGGGAGAAAAGCAAATGTCAAAAAATCATTCTTCTCCTTTACACTTTTTTTCACAGGGGGGGGTCCCCCCACTCCCTGAACTTATACATACCAACTCTGAGATTGCCATACCTTGGGACTCATTGTAGCTGGTCCCAACATTTCAAATGGTTACCATTTTATCACTTTACTCAGGTGATGGCAGAGAGTTGCACTATGACATTTCATCCTTGTTGGTTTCTTTAACATGGGAATGTGCTAATATGATGATAGGCTGCTCCACTTTTGAATTTACAAGTTCATTAACCTGTTTAAAATGGCAAAAATATTTGCGTATATCTCCTGACTAAAGCCAGATATACCCAAGGAATCATTAAATCCCAACCACATTATGTTGAGTTGCATTAAAATAGGCCTGTTAATGTGATGCAGTATTTTGTAATTTATAGACAGAAACTACCTCATTAACAGCTAATTTGAATGTCTATAAATCTCCATTAACTATAGCAAAGTGCAGATCAGCACTTCCTTTGTAGTTAACTATAGTGGAGGCATTGTGTAGCAAAGGCATTCATCCCTCCCACATTTACTCTCACACATACACAGGTACACTTTCAAACATAAACACAAAAGCGCACACACACACACACACACACACACACACACACACACACACACACACACACACACACGCACACACGCACACACGCACACACGCACACACGCACACACGCACACACCATAGTCCCATACCTGTAACTGAATTGTCTGCATGTTCCCAGTATCTTTTTTCCAGATCTTAGGCCATCACAAAAAATTGCAGTCAAACACTGCACATCATATGCCTAGTCTTCAGTGGTTATCACCCCCCCCCCCAATTCCCATAGTGGTTTATGTGTCATTAAGGTATTAAGAATTAAGACACTATTAAGACACTATCCCTGGTGTGTAGTGTTCCCGCCCAATCCCTGGATCCCCATAGTACTTTAAATACCATTAAGGCACAAGGTTGCCCTGGACTTGCAAGATGGCTGCACATTGAGTAACAGCTTAACTCCAACTCTCCCAATGTAAAAACAGAAACTCAGTAGACAAGGCTAGTAGACTTGAGTTTATGGGTAAAATTCCGTAACTGGCTAGTAAGTGTACTGCCTGGATGCCAGTAAAAAAGAATTACAGAGGACATGGAAAAAAATCAGCTACAAAAAGTGAGGAAGAAACACTGACTGAGGAAAGTTCTGCAGCTGTTCAGCAGAAAGCAATGCAACCTCCAGACATGAATTCCAGTAACATACAGGAAGATATAAGACAACTACACATAGACCTGGTTAAAATAAATGAAACACTGATGAAGTATATCAAGACAAACAACAAAAGGCTGGAAAAAATGGAAAAAGCTTTAGACAAATATTCAGATGAGGTGATAAAGCTGAAAAAATCAGAGGTCAAAATGAAGAAAAGGCTGCCTGAATACAAGACTGCTCAGGAAGAGATGTTTAAAAAATAATAGAATTAGAGGGCCGAGCATGTAAGGGAAAACCTCAGATTTTCAGCTATACCAGAGAAGGTGGAAGGAACAGACTGAATTAATTTTATGAAAGCACAAATCCACAGTAGGAGTTGTTGGTTGAAAGGGCACATTGTGTGTACGCTCCACACCTGGCTATGAGAAAGCAACCTAGACCTTTAATAGTAAAGATGCAATTCTACCAGCAGAAGGAATTGATTTTGGCAAAACTGTGGCAGAAGGACAAAGTACTAAAATTGGGAGACAGTAGAGTGTTTGTGGCAAATGATTACTCATTATACACCAAATAGAAGAGAAACAAAGTCATTCCACTATTCAGGGAATGTCAAAACACAGTATGAGGTTCAAACTGCTGTACTCAGCTGTCTTCAAAGTATTCTTCCCTGGAGGAACAAAATAATTTTTTGATGAAGTACATGGTAAGGAGAAAATACAAAAGTTTGTCCTACAAAAAGTGAGCTGTGAATCAGAAAGAGATTTTGCTTCTTGTTCTTCTGGTAATAAAGACCACAGAGAGACTGTACCTGTGCAACTTTTTCCAATGTTTCACTGGAAAATGTTGAAGTGAAGAAAGGGAGCACAAGAGTTGAATAGAAGAATTGAGAGTATGTTGAAAATGAAGCAGAGACAGGATTTTGGAGATGGAGATGAACCAATAACTTAATGTGAGATTATAATGCAATAATTATGTGTGAAATATGACAGAACAAGAAAATCTGAAAATATTTGACTTTTTCAGAATTTGTTGTACTTATGGGGGACTCTATAGCATACGCCCTACTTCATGTCATTAATGTTCAAAAATGCTTTGGGGAGAGGAAGAGGGCGAGAAAGTTAATTGTAAGTAATGTAACTTTTTTCTTACTAGGACTATTTTTGTGATGTATGGTTTTCTTTGCATGCTATAAAGTAAAATTTTCTCACTTATTTTTAAGTATAATGGGATTGTAACATGTGATGCTGTTTTTTTGTTTCCTTTCTTTCTCCATTCTCTCTTCATTTTCAGTTTAAAAAATGTAGGCAGTGCAATGAAAAAAAGCCTGGTTAAAAGAGCATGACAAAAGCAAAATTAATGCGCTTTTTCTCATTCTTGCATGGGGAAATGACTGGATTAAGGACTTTAGATTGATTTAGTAACAAGTTTTAAGAGAACATAAGTAAATAAAAAGAATATTGAATATTATGAGACTTTTTTTCTAGCAGATACATATATGCTCAGTAGCAATTCTGTAGATGGTCTTCATGTTTTCATGCCTGGTAAAGACAATCTGATAAAGAATACTGGTGACAGGCTGGTGGAGAGTGATTGGCTGAAGAAAACAAAACTGAGAAAAAAAATTGGCAATGACATAATATTCTCTGAAAGCATTCCAGGGTTTTCCCAGCTGGCAGAGCTATAAAGAAAAGACAAAACTAATTAGAACTTAGTAGAAGCACAGGCTGCACCATGTATCTTAGCATGTTTAACCTTTCTTTTAGGTTAACTCAAGTATGTGACTGTGGCTGTCCGCTTGGGATTTTTGTTCCTGTTTGGATGGTGAAATTTCAGTATTTGAAGATTACATAGTTTTGTGTATTAGTATTAGGTTAATGGGTTTTAGGGGGTATTGGGGGTGTTGGCTTTTTGTTTGAGGGCTTTCAATAAAACAAAAAGGTTTGTAAGATGTGAAATAGGCTCAAATGGATATAACAAGAAACAACTATATAAAATGTCATCCTGTCAAACAGTGTATGCATGTAACACAAAAGCTGGAACTAAATATTTAACAAAAAAGGTGTTATATATAAAAGGTGGGAATAATTTTTTAATGCAATGATGCTTTATGTAATGTATTTAAATGTCAACAGTCTCACGTGTAAATACAAAAAAGAAAGAGTAGTGAACTCTATTAAAAATGTAGAGTGCAAATAGTTATGTTACAGGAGACACACTTAGAAAGAACTGAACATGTGAATTTGATAAAGATATATTTTTAGGATGGTTATTTGGTGGACTTGGGACTAAGGAAAAGAAGAATACTTACATTAATTGCAAGAGGAGCTCCAATAGTGATAAAAGAGGATAAAAAAGATAATAATGGCAGATTTGTAGTGCTAAGCGGCTTCTGGCAAGGGAGGAGGATTACACTGACATGTATTTATATTCCATCTAAAACTGCTATAATGGAGATTAAGAAAATTCTGGGAGAAATAATCAGTTTTTAGCAAGGAATATTACTTAATGGTGGGGGCTGGAATTTGATTTGCAACAGTGAAGATATATTTGGGGGGCCCAGAAGGGAAAGTATAACAAAGGAGGGTATATTTTTGAAGAAATTTATGAAAATATTTGGCATGGAAGATTTGAATTCAGTAACAGGAGTTTGGAGTGAATTTGAATATTATTCCCCAAGATATAAAAACTGGGCTAGGCTAGACAGAATTTACATTTCAAAGGAACATGTGAATTTCATTGAAGGTCTTGATATGCACACAATAACTATTTCAGATCATGCACCAATAATAACTAAAATGTAAACACAGGGTAATGAAATAAAAATGAGACACTGGCACTTTCCATATTGGAGATTATTCAGGAGCTATTAGAAAGGATATACATTTCTTCTGAAAATATAGCTAGAGAGTGAGATAAAATTAAGGTGGAGTTTAAAAATAGGGTAGAAATAAAAGAAAGGGAGCTATGGTTAAGAGATAACAAGCATTATTTAGAAGGACTGATAAATGTTAAAAGTATTGCAGAATGGGGGAATCTCACAGAATGAGAAAATGATCAACTGCAGAATGCTAAGCAGAAAATAAGGGATTACTTGATAATATGCATGAGTTTAAATTGCTGTTAAGCAAGTATTTTTTGATAATAACAGTAGAGCACAAAAACTTTTATAGCACAATGACTCAGGCAACAGAAAGTAGAAAGGACTGTAGCCAAGTGTAGGGAGCCTATAACAAGGAAGGTAACAAGAGATCCTGTAGAGATATTAGAAATAGTTCAGAAATTCTATGAAAGTCTTTATGAAGCAGAAAAATATGGAAGTCTAGAAAAGATACAAATGGAAATGTTTTTGGAAGAATTAAATATGCCAAGGCTAGAGGTAGAAGAGGCTCATTTACTAACAGTTAGGATAGGAGGAGATGAGATAAAAATTGTGATGTATAACCAATCTACAGGAAAGCCTTCAGGAATAGATGGCATGCCTATGGACGTTTGGAAGCTAAGAGGGAAAAACTGAAAGATCTGGAAGGTTTTGTTTAACAGTATTTTAAGAGGAGAAGTAGTACCAACATCTTGGAAGAAAGCAGTGGTAGCTGTAATACCTAAAGAGAGTAAAGATCCTTCAGACTCAGCTTCATACAGGCCCATTTTAATACTAAACCATGATTAGAAAGTATTCATGTCCATAATGGCTAAAAGAATGGCAAAAATAATGCCAAAATTGATAGATATGGATAAGTGTTGTTTTGGAGAGGGGAGGTAAACACTTTTATAACATTAACAGAGCACTGATGGTCCAGTGGGAAGCAGAATGTAAGAAGATATCCTTGTTCTTGGCAGGTCTTGATGCAGACAAAGCATTTGACAGAGTAAGCTGTGACTTTATGAGCAGGGCAATGGAAGCATTTGCATTTTCTTAAAAAAATATATAAGGTTGATTAGGGTCTATATTGTATTGTCAAAAGCTGACAATATCGAATCTGATATTGTCGGCACGACGCTATCGAAAGTGAAGAATATCGGCCAGGTAAACAGAAATCTCCGTAGGGAGAGATTTCCATTTACCTCAATGTAGTGCGGTCTCGGAGTTGGTATATTTAAGTAGCGGGGGGTGTGGGGGGTGCAGGTGGGGCTTGCCCCCCTGCCTACGCCCTTTAGTTTTTTTATTTTGTTCTTTTTTGTTTTTTTTATACTCATTCGATATTTTACTGCATCGATCAATTGTGTTCGACATTTATTGCTTCGATGCAGTAAAATTTCGACGAGGTAATATAAACGCATTGATTAGGAGGATATATGAGGGATCGGAGGCGAAAATAAAATTAGGTGGGGTCTTCTCTGATAATTTCTGTTTGAGCAGAGGAATCAGGCAGGGGAGTCCTATTTCTCCTTTGTTATTTGCATTATATTTAGAATCACTGTCAAAGAAAATAATGGACTCAGAAATTCAAGGATATAATCAGTATGGTAGTCAAGAAAAGCTGGATATATTTGCATATGATATTATTTTATACCTGACAAAACTAGAAAAAGACATTACAGTATTGTGGAACATTTTGAAACTGTTTTAAATCTTTTTGGGATACAAAATTGATCAAGCTAAAACAAAGGCAATAGCGGTAAATTATGTACCCACACATGAATTTGCTTAGCAATATCAGTATTTATGGGGACGTGATAAAATGAAGTGTTTAGGAGTATGGATTATAAATGATGGCAGCTAAGGATATGTGGGAAGAGACTAAACAAAAGATAGTACAAAAACTGAGAAAATGGGAGCTTTATTATATAGATATGGATAGTAAGATACAAGCAGTCAAAATGTTTTAGTCCCTTAAGTCTTATACACAGGTCAGGCATACTTTTACCAACCAGAGGAGAAATTGTGGATAGCAATTAATAAAGAGTTGAAGAACTTTATCTGGAGGGGAAGACAGCAAAAGTCAAGTGGGATAAGCTGATTTTTTTCAATAGAACAGGGCAGATTGGGATTACCAACTTGAAGGGGTCTTTCAGACCAACACAGTTAAGGCTCCTATACAAAGCACAAGCAGAAAACTATAATTCAAAGTTGAAAGGAATGATGTTGAAACAGGGGGAAGTTCAAGAAACAATGACAGACTGTGATTTTGAATACAGGCCTTTAAGGTGAATAAAAATAATCATGCAGAATATCATAGCCATAAAGTAGCAGAACGTATTCTAAGAACTAAGCCAACATGGGAATGCTGAAAAGAGATTCTGCCAGTAGGGATGACTGCAACTAGGGATATAGAGAATAGGCAAGAGGGGGCTGGAATTGATTGGAGAAAACTGGCAAAGGAACCACGGTATTGGGAGCAAATAACTAGAGAGGGAATGGTAATAGAATGGGAAGAGGCCAAGAATTTATTTGGACTTCAGGTTAGAGACTGCCTTCTCTATCACCGATTGATATAAAATTGTAGGCAACGAGAAAGAATTGGGGGGGGGGTCTTAAATAAAAGACCACCTGGTAGAATTTTTAGTCAAATCTAGAGCAAGAGCTGCCATTAAAAAAGGAATAATTAGTAGAGCACATAAAATATTGCATGATAAGTATAAGTATTAATCAGAGGAGGTTAGAAAGGATTGGGAAGAGAGACTGGAGAAACAATTCAGAAAGAAACAATGGGAGGATATATGTTTGTCTCCCAAATGTACAACAAAATCTAGAAGAGTTAGGATTTTTGCTTGGAAATGTTTACATAGATATTTTTATCCCCAAGTATATTCCAGAGAATTTTTCTTCAAGTAGGCAGCAAATGTTGGAGGTGTGACAGGGAAGAAAGAGGTACTTGGGAACATATTTTCTAGGAGTGCATTTGATTGGTGGACATTAAGGATTCCCTGTGGGATGATCTGTCAGAGATGCTGGGTGGGTGGATTGGTGTGACAGCATTGAGGATTTTTCCGAGTTATGATACAGAATCGGAATTGCCTAGACAAGGTAAGGCCTTGCTGTGTCTAATTATGGTGGCTGCCAAAAAAAGCAATTACTAGAAAATGGAAATTAAAATCTAAACCAACTATATTAGCAGTAGTGAATATAGTAACAGAGATAAAAGAACTGGTATTGAGATCTTTAGAAAAGAGTAGGAGCAAACTGCAAAGGAAAAATGGGAATTATGGGAACAATACAAAGTGGGGAATGAGGTTTAAAAGAAGCAGGACTTAAATGAGCTATGTAATGCTTGATTGAAATTGATTGGGTAGATTATAAGGAATGTATAATGGTTTGTGATGTAAAATGCTTGCAACTAGGATACTGTCATGTTGTTTGTTTTCATTTATGTAAATGTATGAATGCCTGTGTTGTAAGTTATGGTTTAATAAAGATGTTTCTTGTTTAAAAAAAAGCGGCAAGAATTGAATAATTTATCTAATGCTGCTTAGGTTATATGATATATAGCAATGTATGTGAAGTATAATGTTTGTTAATTTGTTAATATAGTTTGATTACTTATGTATAAATGTAAAATGTCCTATGTCACAAGTGATAATTCAATAAAGGTGTGATTAAAAGAAAAAGGGCACAAGACTGCCTTGGTGGCTAGTGGTCTCACCCCACCCAATGTTGTAGACTATGCTCATTAGTCTATGGGGTGTAGCGGTATGACAGCCACCCCAACTCAGACACACACACACACACACACACACACACACACACACACACACACACACACACACACACACACACACACATATATACACATATACACATACATACATATATACGTACACACACACACACACACACACACACACACACACACACACACACACACACACACACACACACACACACACACAGACACATGCAGCCTCTCTAATACACTCACTCACACACCTCCCGACCCTACCTTACCGCTAAACTCTTAAGTACTTGCTTCTATCACAGTGGATGAATACAGCCTTTTGACCATGTTAATTTGCAGGCCTGAGCAAGTCTATGAATCACTCGGCATATTGATACCTACCTGGAGGCAGTACCAGGGAAGAGAGCACATGGCTAGATGGCATATCCTTCTCTGGACTGCCTTGATTGCACGTAGCATGGCCTCAGATAGAGCCAGACACAATGCTGCATTTCTTCTTGCTAGAGCACAGTGTTAGTACTATCTCTGAATTCCAAAAGGTTACTGTGAGGTGTACACCCCTCATTAATTATGAATTCCCCCATTATCTTTTTCCAGAGTCCCACCTATCTGACCCAGAACATATGAAATTGCAAAGGGCTGATTTTCTCTTAGTGTTCTCCTGATTACAGGAAAAGAGGAGTTGAGATTTTCTTATTGTAAATGATTGTCTTTAGAGGCACTAGTCATAGTAAAAGATAATGAGATGATTTATTACACTTGTTGAAATGAGGGGAAAACTTATACTTTTATTAATCATTTTATACCCCTGGTGCTCTAAGCAAATACCTTAATGCTGAGAGAATGGATATTTTCCAGTAGGGTATTACATTTTGTGGTATTGACTAGAGCACAGTCTTCAACTTAAATGAAGTGCATACTGGTACTAAACTGCATTTTGTCCCCTCACTTGGAAAGTTTCTGAATAATTTATTTATTTTTATTTACTGCATTTGTTAACTAGGAAACTCTGACTAGGCTCAGAGTCCCATTTTCAACATAGACCATGGAAGAAGAGCTCCAAATGATGCATTTTTTATAAAGATTCATATATAGTGTGGAAAAAAAACAGTATTTTATAAGTGCATGCATAGTCTGTTAAATAGTGTAGAAAAAAACAGCATTTTACAAGCGTACAAGTAGCTGAGTGAATAATGACTTTTGATAAAAGTTTATACATAGTATAGAAAAGTCATTCAATGGTATTTTGAAAAGTGTGTACAGTAATGGAGTCATTACAGAGAGTACATTAAGGCACATATACAGATTATTGTTTTAAGCAAAGGAAGGTGATGAACACAATTCAGTACACAGACATACATTTCAGTGGACCAGTAGTAGTTTATATCCATCTATCCATCCGTCTACAATACCTTTTTCCCCATTATACAGACACTCATTTCAGTGGACCAGTAGCATTGTATCCTTCAATAAGCAGTTTGGCAATAAAGACATAAAATAGACATAACGTTGCAGAAAAAGTAACATCCTTTTTTGCTTTCTTTTTTTTTTTTTTTGCTAGTCAGCAACTGATGCAGCAGACTAAGGACTAATGGAAGAAGGAAAAGGACTAGAAGTGACTGAAAGTGTGAAGAAGGAGCTAGAGGGAAAAGAAGATTCCATAGATGTTATAGGTGAATGAAGAAAGGATGAAATGAGTGGGAAATTGTGGGTAGTAGTCAGTTATGGTGAGTGGGTGAGAGTAAAGAGAAAAGACACATGAGAAAGAGATGAGAGAGAAGTAGTTGTAGGGTAGGAAGAAGTGTGAAATTATGGTTTAGTCTTTGAATGCTCGGCAGTGGTGGGATTATTATGGGTGATATTGCAAACTTTACTACTTTGTAATAGCATTGATCGAGCTATGAGAGCTGAGAAAATTTGTAAGTTGGTAAAAATAGGGGCTGGGTAGAAAACTGTTGGGGGTAGTACAGTAGGGGCTAAGTGCTTTAAGGTTTGGTCAGTGAGGAAATGTTTGACTCTGTATAGACAACCTAAATTCTGGTGAGTTTTCTTTACTGTATGTTGGATGTGATCAGATTATAAGCTATTGTCAATGTAGATGCAGTGGCAGCTGGTGACTTCAAATTAAAGTGGAGCTGCAGGAGACAGTTGAATGGGTGGGGCCAATGGGAAGTGGTGTGGTCAACTAGAAAGGGGCAGGGCTATGCTCAAAACCACAAAAACTGGGACTTTAATTAAATATGCTGCCCTGGGTGCCAAACTGTCATTATGAGAGTCCAATCAAGACAAAATGAAGTGTAGAAGAAAAAAATATTTCAATGCATTGGCTACATGACAGCTTACTTAATCTCTATATGGAAACAAAAGGTTGTGATGCATGAAAAAATAAATTACTTTTTAAATACATTACTGGAATGCCAGTCAAATTCAAGTATAAAAAAACAAGCAGCACTCAACTCAAACAACTTCTCCTTGCAGTGCAGTTCTAAATATAATTTATATTCAGCTTTATAAAGCACCAAGTAACATGCTGAAAGTAGCAATCTCTGTGATACCCCCACTTCTAAAAATGTTTCTTATCCAAAAAAGACCTGCTGCCTGACAACTAGGTACTTGTTTCATGGGAAAAATGTGATCGAAGGAAAAAATGAACAGCAAACAAGAAACAAGCTCAAGATAAATTGCTTAAAGGATTACCGCACAGGTTATGGACCACACATGATAGACTGGCATTCTGTTTAGTTTACGGTAAAGCTTGCAAAGATGACTGCAAGTCTCCAACAAATGTAATGAGCTTCTGAAAATACTGCAATCCTGTCCTTTATTACAAATAATGTCATATGCATTTCAATACCTAAGGCTTATACATTATCTAGTTATGTAAATATTCTCTGCATGGCAACAACAAAAAGGCTTTCAATGTTGGTAATTCTTTAACAGTATGCTTATTAAAGCTTACTTACATTTTACAATCTCAGACAAGCTTACCTGATGGTCGTTAAAGCATTGCTACTTAAACACAGAGCAACAGGGCTACAACATGCATTTTCTGAATAATAAGCATACATCAACAGTATAAAAATATGACAGAAAACCAGAACATTCTGCAAAATCAAAGACAGATGAAAAGCCACTATAGTGCTTGTGTCTACCTTGAATGGGGGAATACGCTACACATTTAAACTGCGTAACTGCTGCTTGCCTTGATTGGACACATCCAGAGTCACTACATGGGGGAGTGGGGTGCAACAAGTATGTCACAATTTGAAATGTCTCTGGCTGATGGTAATGCCCCTGACACATTTGTCATACTTCTCAACCTCAGAGTAAAAAATCTGGACAAAGCCATAAATAAAAGTGGGACAAAGGTCCAAAAATAAGGACAATTTTTAAATATTGCTCTTATAAACTTAGAAAGATAATAGAATAGTAGGTCTTGCATCAATATAAATTTTCTGAATGGTATGAAATCTGAAACGCAAATGTATGTCATTATTTTCTATCTTCAGTCTTTAATGATTTGCAATTAATTTGCCAGAAAACCACAATTTTATGAAAAATGGGCCAAAATGTGATGCAAAAATATAAAATAGCCACACAATACAGCTGAGAACTTGTCAAAGAAGGGACACGTTTTTAATATTAACACTGTTAAGCTGGGCAGCTGACAAAAATAAGCAAATCTAAATGCATATCTGAAATAAAAGTAATCTATAACTTTGATCATTACAATTATTTATTAATTGTAAACCCTCCGCATTTTCTTCCAGAATTGCCATTTTGCGAAGGGATTATTAGAGGGACAGCAAAATTTTGAGCCAAAGTCAGAGATAGTTGAGAGGTTTGGATATACCTAATTCTATAAAGCAATTTATTTGCATGTGCTTCTCAACCTCTTAATGCAAGAAATTTGAACAAGGCCAAATATAGTGGGGGACAGACAGTACTAAAAATTGCTCTTGTATAAACTTAGACATTTGACAGAATAACAGGTCCTACTTTAGCATGCATTTATCTGAAGAGTATGAAGTCTGACACTCAATGTCTGTCATTATTTAGTGACTTCATTCCTAAATGATTTGCCAGAAAACCACAAATTTTATGAGGAACAAACCAAAAATAAGAAGCAAAAAATCTATTCATTCTGTGAAAATCTGGACAGTGGAGAGGTATAGTTCAACCGGGGCTGTCTTTGGGTTTGCCGCCCTTCCCCCCCTCACAAAATCATGCTTGAATGGGCCCCCCCCCTGCAGTCATTCCAATGTCTCATTACTTGGCTATTTCACCCCATTTACCATAAACACTGTAGTATGCATACTGCTTTACTTCTACGATAATTTGGATTTCATTTAAAAGTTTTATTTTACATTTTACAGCACAAACACTAATAGACATCTGCTAAACAAAGCAACACAGTCTCACAATGAAGATAGACTTAGCATTATAACTTCTCTGCCCTTGAAACTCACATTCATTGAAACAACATTGAAACCCACATTCAAAGAAAATACATCTGGCCAGTGGCAGATAAAGATTAACTATGGGCTGTTTTGAAATCATAGGCCCCTTGCACATGAAACATACATGTGTTCTTTGATACACCTTCCTGATTGTATTAAATTATATTCCTTGTATAATACAGTACAGTTGTTAGATGGTGTTTTAAATTTATTTTTTGAACATTTTTCCAGTAAACAATGAAACAAATTGCATGCACCAATAATGACAAAACTGCCCAATTCAGAACATTTCCATCATAAAAGTATACTCAAACTTCTACAATCCACCAGTATCAGTAAATATGCAGAATCTCTGCAGAAGTAAAAGTCATCTAAATAATTCCACATTAAAGAGATCTGTAACTAATGAAGAGGTTGCTGCTAGCAAATAACTTTATATTTCATTGTTTCATCTACAAATAAAGTGCCTGTTGTCCTTGAGGAATAAATTGTCCATGTTACATTAAAAAAATGATAAGCTAGTAATATTGCAACAGGGAATGGATGGCAAACTGATAACAGGTTGATAGTTACTAGGTATTTTCACCAAAGAAGACATTTTCAGGACTGCAGCATCCACACCCTTTAAAGGTAGAACACAGTACAGTATAAGCAATGCATCTACATACTGTGGAACCCACAGCCTTCTGCATCAAAAGCAAGCACACTACCTGTTGTGCTATTAACAATGCAAGCCAACTCGGCATAAGCAACACTAAACTTCTCTTCCCCTGAAGCTCTTAGCTCCTTCTAAAATTCACTTGACACTCAACTGTATCTCTCAACTTTGCAGCACATGAGCACAAGAAATCTGGAAAATGCCAACATTTATGGGGGGGGGGGCAAAAGCCCAAACACCAAGAAAACATTTTAAACATTGTTTGTATAACCTTGGAAAGTTGCTAGAATAAAATGTACTATCACCATGCATTTTATTGCCAAGTCTTGAACGCAAGACCCTGTGCACTACAGTCAGAGCAGCATACCACTATGCTAAATCAGCTATTTCTTGAAAGACAGGAAGACTGAAACTTAAATGGCTATCATTTAGTGAATTCAATTCTCACCATAGCTCTCAACATCTTAGCACAAAACACCTGGACAAAGCCAATAATGGAGGAATACAGCCCCCAAACATAGTCAATGAATTTCAGTTCTCACCATAGCTCTAAACCTCTTAGCACAAAAAACCTGCACAAAGCCAATAATGTGGGGAATATAGCCCCAAAAATAGGGACAAATGTCAAATATTGATCTTATAAACTTAGAAAATTGCTAGAATAAAACGTTTTGTGTTACCATGCACTTTCTGAAGAATATGAAGTCTGAAATTCAAATGTCTATCATTATTTAGTGACAACAGTCTGGATTTAAGTTTCCAGGCATGCATGCATGGAGTTCCAGGATTTTTTATATTTTTGGTTATTTTTTTATTTTGTTTTACACCTGGGGGTGGGCTGCAGTCCTGCAATCTAATATCACAAGCCACCTCAGTGTAGCTTTCAAGCTGCTTAGTATGTGGAATTATTTCAGTTTTAGTGTTATAGTGTTATTTGCTGAGAGATGTCAAAGAGGGTTTCTGGAATGAGAGGTATCTTGGGATAAAGAGAATACATTTGCTTTTGTGGGTTTAAAAAATATGTGAGTCAATCAGACTTTAATGGATGAGAAGGATTCTTGAGTGATTTGTTGCAGGTTGTTAAGGTTTTGAGTGCAGCCTATGAGGGTATACTCATCAGCATACTGAATTATCAAAACTTATTTGGAAGGATGTGGGAGGTTATTAATGAATATGTTGAAAAGAATGGGACCAACAATGGACATTTGGGTTTGCCTGTGGAGACTGGGAGTAAAGGGGAGAAGTATTTGTGCCATTTTACAGCCTGTGATCCGTTAGCAAGAGAGGTGTTAAACTATGTGGTAGAAGTTTCATCAAATCCTAGAGTTGAGAGTTTTTGTAGGATAGGGTGTGCGACTATGTTGAAGGCTTTGGAAAAGATTAGAAAGAGGGTAGATACTAGCCTTCCATCATTCATATGGGTATTTACAGTATTAGAGCAATGCTGGGGTGCTGTAGTACTGGTATGATAGGGTGGAAGCAGTGTTGAGGGGAGGTTATTTTCGGCGAGGTGTTGGGAGAGCTGGGATCGAATATATTTTTTTAGAATTTTAAATAAGGGAGACAGGATAGCAGTAGAGTCATAATTTGGCAGGGAGATTTTGGGGTGCTAGGGTGATGAATTTTAGTTGTAAGAGAAGTTTTTTAATGGTTGAAGTGGGAATTGGTTGCAATGAGAGGGGGCAGAGTCACAGGGTTTGCTGGGGATGGAGGGTTAGTGGGAGGGGTGTGTTGCTTGATTAGGGATGTAGAATGCCTTTGGGTTTTAAGATTTTTGGACTGTAGATTAGTGTAATAGTTTTATTTATGTATTTTCTTTGATATTTAGTGTGATTTCTCAGATGCCAAAATATTTGTAGATTGTTTTGTATTTTATTTTTGATCCAGGAATTTGAAGTCTTGCCTCTGAGTTTCATTAGATGTTTTGAGGTTCTGGTAAACCAAGGGGCTGATATGGCTTTTACTCATTTTGTTCTGAGAGGGGCTAAACTGTTTAGAACATTAAAGAAAGTTCTGGAGAATTCTATATCAGCATCATCTAAGGGAAGATCCTGTTGCCAGTTACAAAGTTGTAGATTTTGGAGAAATGTTTATTTTTGAATGTGAGAGAGATTGTATACTTCATTAAGGTGGTATGGTTTGGGAGTCTGGTTTTGAGCTCTGATGACAAAGGAAGGAAGGTGGTCACTTTGAACATTTGAGAGAGAGAGAGAGAGAGAGAGAGCCATAGGAGAATATGTTAGGGGTGGAGGTGAGTTATATAGCAAGTAGGAGAGGTAATTAAAAGAGTAAGGCCATAGAGATTGATGGCATTGTAAGGATACATGTAATTGACAGCCAGACAACTGATATTGAAATCTCCTAAAATGATCTTTTCTTGTGGAATTTTAGAGGTGACTCATGATAGAAAATTGTTCATGGTGCTAATGTTGTTTCCAGGAGGGATTTCAGTTCCCATTGTTGATAGGGATTTGTAGGGGGTTAACTTCAGTAAAGAACTAATAATTTCAGCATTATTAAAGGTAGGGATGGTGAGGGGGAAAGGGAGAATTGCAGAGTATTTTTATATAAGATGGCTACACCTACTACTTTTTTGGTTTGCAAACCTACTTTTACTATGTTATAACTGGGTGGTAACATTTCTTCATCTTTAATATAGGGCTTTAGCCAAGTTTCTTTTATTATTAGTATGTCAGGAGAATGTTTGGATATCCATGCATGCAGATAGGTTATTTTATTGCAAAGGCTTTGGATGTTCAGGTAGAAAATTTGTAATGAGGATGTTTTGGGAGCTGAGGAAGGTGTATTTGGTTTTGGGTTAGTGATGGAGTTGGCAGTGGATGGTCCTGGATTGGGGTGTATGTTACCATCTAATGTTAATTTGATAGAACATGGGGTGTATGTTAATGGAGTATGTGTTTGAGTTTTATTTGGGGGGGGAGTGTATTTTTGTTTCAAAGTTTATAGAGTTTGGATCTTAAGTTTGAAATAATGAATAAAGGAGGTTGGGCAGACTGATGGCTTTATGGAGGATTGTGTTACAATCCTGTTTGTGATAATAGACTGAGTAGTTGAAAAAGTGATCGTTTGTGGTTGGAGAATATGGTTTGTATGGATGTGAATGGGAAGGGAGGCCAGGTAGGCTAGGAAAGAAGGAGTTATCAGGACTGGTAGGTGTAGAAAGGCCATGGCTGAATGAGCTTTAGGTTATGTGAGGGTGTGGTAAAAGGTTAATTGATAATTGAAGAGAGAGTTTAGGTATATGCAATTAGATGTTTGATCTAATTGGTCAGTTGCCTAGATGGATGTAGCATTAGATTTATATGTTTAGGCTATGTGGGAGTGGGTGCAAACTGAGGGTAGGGCAGAGGAGCGTTATGACCCCAAGCGTAATGAAGGTGAATAGCACAGATTACACCGAGCAGAAAAGTAAGGTCACATAAAACAGTCAGTGAAGTGACCTTTGCAACAAAGGTAGGTGCTTCCATTCAGTGAATAACAAATATGTTCACTATCTTTATTTAAATCCTTAGTTTGTAATTTAAATTAATTAGCCCACTGTTGGTCTAATATCAAGTTATCTATACTAATAGTGAAATAAAGCATTGACAATTGCACTTGTCTGTTTAACCAATTATCTGATGGTAAGGAAGTTTTTGTAGATTTTGAATTGCTAAATCCAAAAGCTGGGCTACCCCCCAAGAAAAGAGCACCAAAACAATGAGAAAATTAAGGCCAAAATGCAGGACTGTAGCTCAGGAAAAATACAGTACTGACTCAGAACTGAAAGTGGGTTAAGATGTGTCTTGGGCAAAGGAGAAATTAACTTAAGGAAGGAAGACAGTGGTCTGCTAAAAGTAATCAACGGAGTCCAGTTAGGAAAGAGTACCAGTGGAGCAGCTGTGGTCTAAGATGATGGAGCAGTAATAGTGGACAAAGTTCTTTGTTATGGGCTATCAATATGTTCATAAATAATTTACATAAAACAGAGCCCTCAGACAGATGTTCCAACTGCAAACTTCTCTGTTACATAAATTATAGATCTAATAACTTAAGGGAACACTTCTACAGAAAAATAAAAATAAAAAAAAACATACTTTTGCTTTTATTTAACTTGAAGGAGAGGATAACTGCATGAGTAAATTGTGACTCGGGCACAGATACGGTCTCTGAGCTGAAAGGAGTTGAACAAGTGTCTGGAGCAAGGAGAAATAAAAGTAAGGAAGGGCATGGTTAAAGGAGATATAAAGTTAAGGAAGGGTGACCATGGGAGACTTCGTTGAAGGCATGCAGTGCCACTGAAAAGAGAGAAAAGATAAATAATTGGATTAGAACAAGTGAATGAATTGTAAGAAGAAATATTTAAGGAGTAAGTCTTAATGTATGTTAGGAAGTAGAGTAAAAGCTGACCAGCAAGGATATCTGTGGGGGAGGGTTTACTGGCTGAAAGGGTATTAATTACAAACTAGGGCACTGAAGCACTTGTCTGCAGATTAATCACTGTGCAGGATAATATACACACAGAATGGACTGGCAGCCCAACACTTATTTAAAACACAAGGGCAGAGGGGGTAGAAAGTTACTCTCCAAAATAAATGGTGGGTGGATGGAGATGACTCAGGCTGCTTTTTGGATGAGCCTGCTGTGTGTATACTTTAGGAGTGTTTCCAGTGAACTTCCCTGTAACTCCCTTGCACCCTGCTGGAGAGAGATAGGGAAGGAAGGAATGACTATTTTTTATTATTGTAAATGGTTTTGTGATGGTTATTATTAATTACTGTAGGACAATGGGCATGACTGATGTACATGGTTTGGTACCTTATCCTGACCTAAACTATACCTGATTTTTCATGTTAATTTGTAACTTTTGCTATGGTAGATAAAATACTGATCTCTAAGGAACACTCTTTCTTTATTCAGAAACTACACAACTTGCCCCTTACCCTTTTAGATCACTCTTCATTGCAATTTATGTGGAAGTCTGAGGACTTCACTTTGAGGCTTTGGAAAACAAACTCATTCCTTTGTAGGAAATGGATATTTCTTGCTCAAATAGAAAGATGTTTTCACCAATGAATAGGCCTAGGCGATCATCCTGTCAAGTGATACTGTTTGGTTTGGAAGAATTTTAAAGCTAATCTTAGACATGCAATACAGGGTATGAAACGTTGGCCCAAATGTGGTTTAACATCACCTTCCATAAACTACAAAATACATTATTATTGAAATTTTACAGGAAGAAGTAGGAGCTATGGATAAGTTTACCAGAGCTAGAGGTGAGGTGGATATTATTTTTTAAATATAAAGCAAAGTCTGCTAGTAACTTTCTGAAGTTGAAGAATTATGAGAACTCCCCTAAATCTCAGACATATTTAACAGCTTTTTCTTTATCTGATATACTTAAGATTTTTGCTAACTAGTACACTCAGTTATATACTGAGCCTAATCCCCTTTGACCAGTTGGTCCATATTTCCATTATTTGTCTTACCTTCCCCAAGCTCTTAGCTGTGAACAAAAAGTGGCTCTTCTAAGGCCTACTACTGCAGTAGGGGTTTCACAGACTCTTCAGAGAAATCTAGAGGGAAGATGCCTTGAAAAGATAGGTTCTCAGCTGAAATTTGTAGAACTGGTATAGAAAAAATTGTTTTCAATTTCACCTGTTTAGTTAAATATATAGTTCAGTCTAGTCAGTCCCTCCACCTTCTTGGAAAAAATATTTCTGTCATCCTTAAACATGGCAAATACCTCACACTTGTTGCATCTTATAGGCCAATTTCTGTTTAGAATTGCAGTTATAAGTTATTTATGTCGTTTCTGGCTAAAAGATTCTTATGTGTTACCTAATATTATTCATCCTGATCAGACTGTTTTTCCTCCTTTAAACTACTTTTGATAGTTTGATTATTACTTGAAGACATGTTTAACTGTAAGAAAATGTTAATGGTAGCCAGTTAGGATGCTGAGAAGGCCTTTAATGGTGTCTCCTGGCAGTTTTTATTTACAGTAATTGTAGCTTACTTATTTATGACTTATTGATGACTTTATGACATCAATTATCTGCTTTTAATAAGTCAGTAAGTCTATCCCCGTCATTCTTTCTAGGGTAATAAGGCAGGGTGCCCCTTCTCCTCTCTTTTCCTCTCTTCTTTCCCCTCTGCATTGGCTTGGCTTCTAGACTCAGATCCTCTGAAAGTTATAACATGCACCGTTGTCAGTTCAAGCATTCCTTTTACGCAGACTACCTTCTTCTGCAACTCTTTTGTCCTGAACAAAATTTCCCTCTAGTTTTTGAAGAATTAAATATATCTGGTTCTCTGGCAGGTCTAGCCTACTATGATAGAGTCTTGACAATAAAATATAATACATCCCCTACAAGTTGCATGACCTTCCCTTTTTATAGAACTCTACTCAAATCACGTATTTCTATCTGAAACACAAATGCACTTTGAAAGACATGGCACATCATATTTATGAAGACATAATTCATAAGACCATCACCTATGTTCACAGGTAGAAAGCTTTTGGAATGGACA
Source organism: Protopterus annectens (assembly GCF_019279795.1). Lineage (NCBI taxonomy): Eukaryota > Metazoa > Chordata > Ceratodontiformes > Protopteridae > Protopterus > Protopterus annectens. Next base: position 1,535,883,828 of record NC_056746.1, read on the forward strand.
CAGTGGAGAAAGTTCAGGGGATAACATCGTTTGTGGGAGTTCCTTTCCTTCCTGTAGAAGCTTTTGTCATCAAAATGAAGAGTCTTTTAACTTAATCTAGATTTTGGTGGGTCACTGTCACTCTCCTCTCACTTCCTCATTTGGAATATTACAGCAAAGCAGCTCGGTTCAAGATTTTACATGTTTTATTGGATCCTTGATGCACCACTGTCTTGCACACTCTCTTGACAGGTAGTATGAGGAGGGGGGGTCTCCACCCTTTTTATAACATCCTTGACAAAAAGGGAAAAAAATAAGAAGATTAGATTTGCCACCATAGAAGAGAAATTTTGCAATTTAATAATTTGGGCTTTAATAAATGTAAATCCAAGAATGGTTGCATGGCATCATACTACTAGTGCATTCAGAAGTATGGTCCCCTCATTTTCATAGATTATATATAAAATTGATTCAATTTTCTTCTTTGTAGTTGTGGGATAATTTGTTGATAGGTGATCATATAACAAGTTGTGAATATTTTTAGTAGGTAGTTTCATCTCACCCAGAAGCTCTACAACTGCATGATTTTCCAGCTAATAAGTTAGCCATTAGGAGGACTGACACTATTCTTACAAAGAGTGAAAGAAGGCACATCTAAGATTTATAAGTTTCTTTTAGCAACCAGTATCAGTAGTTGTAATAAGTATGGCTTAAATTTGAATTGCAGTAAGTATGACTTAAGTTGGAACATGAACTTAGGTATTTAGATTTCACAGGATGTTTAGGCAAAATTAATTCAAATGCCTAGATACACCACCCACTCAAAGGTTTTGTATACCCTCCTATCTCTTTTAAATGTGCACCTCACTGAATCCTAAATGTTGGATGTGTGAGTAATGAAACTCAAGGACTTATATTTTATGACTGTCCTAAGTCAGAAAAGTTAATGTGTGTAATCCAGTCATGTTGTCAGAAGATTTGGCCTGATAAAATTACATTGACCTCTGCTCTATTTCTAATTAGCTATGCTCATTTGCTGAATCTCCAACTACACAGAAGCAGAATTTACAGCTACTGATGTTACTGGGAAAAGTCATAGCCATAGCATAACAGAAGAAGGGGGGCCCAGGGCAGAAGAGGTGGTACTGCTTATGTGGGGATTAAGACTGATATCCTAAAATTTAAAGGGAATGCTAGAAAGAAGTGGTCTCCCTGGATAACTATTATGCATAGTACCATTCATTGATTCTGACTGTTACTGTTGTACTGATATTTGCAGGAGTTAATATCTACATTCTACACATAACCACCTAAGTGTGTCTTGTTCTCTAGTCAGTTCAGTGTTTTTTTTTTCCATTGGCTGTCTTAGTGCTTATTAAATTAAGATTTTGTTACTATTTTTTATTTTGAATTCTGTTTTTTGTTAGAAATTGTGTTTTTGATAAAGTTGTTATTTAACAAAAGCAAATAAATTAAACAAAACAAACACATAAATAAACACACAGATAAATAAATAACTTTTTTCAGCATTAAGCAACAACATTTTCTTGTACCCAGGACAAATCTGTGTCTGTAAGGGTAATTGTGGGCATTGCCAGTACGAAATGCTATAATTCTTTATGTATGCATTACTCTAGTCTTCTGTTGATTTTGCCATATCCATTGTACCTTGTCAAACAGATCACCTCTCTGGAATTTTTAATTTATTTTTTGAACTTCAGCTTTGCTGGATCCCCATTGGCAGGCAGTGCTTTATTTTGTATACTTTGTATAGATTGCTACCTTTTTTTGGACATTTAGTTTTTGGTTACTTTTAGTTTTGAGATTGCTTAATATAAAGATTGTGGTTTATTTATTTGTTTGTTTATTTGTTTATTTATTTATTATCCATTCACTGCAGACTGATTGTGGATGCATAGACTTTTGCAGAGTCATAACTATGGTGGGATAAAGGGGCCAATTGCATCATGTGCAAACTGTTATGGGGCATGATCAGCAGGTGCAGATATTGCACTTGTTAAGTACCAACACTGAGTTATGAAAGCCATGAGAACTTCAACTTAATTTTAAGAAGACTTTTTTTTATTCTCAACTTTGAGTTGAGGAGGACACCAGTTTGAGGATCTGCACAGGACACCAAATAAACTACTTATGGTTCTTGTCTTTCGGCCTGCATTGAAGGCCTTTATACTACCAAGTGCTATTAGGATGTGGTAAAAGGCAGAGGGTATTTGTGGGCACTGCTGTTGTTTGATTTTATATGTCAAGAGTTCTTTTTTTTCTTAAATAAAATATGTTAAATCTTTTTTAAATACCTTTATTAAAATATCAGTTAAGGTATAGGCACACATACGTTAACAGAAATTAATACAAACCATAACATTTTTTCCATTTACACACATTACATGTTTTCTTTCTTTCTTTATACAACTGTCTTTCAATCCATTGCAAAAATCACTCAGTTCTTCCCTTCCCTTAAACATCACTTCTCCTCTTGGACTTTATTTTGCATATATTTTTCCTACAAATTCCTTTTATTTAAATTTAATTTGGTTCTTCCCTTTTATAAAGATCTCGCTGCCAGTTCTCTTATCTCTGTTACAATACAGTAACAGTACAGTAACATTTGTACTTCAAATACAGTTACTTTAGATTTTGATTTCCATTTTCTAGTAGTTGCTTTTTTACCAGTCTAAAGAATTTAACTTAATAAGACCTTACTATGTGTAGGCAATTCAGACCCTGTCATTACACTCCAAAAAAACATGTTCCCAGTTATGTTTTTCTTCTCCTTCAAACCTCCAATATTTGCTGTTTACCCATGGAAAAATTGGGGTATAAAAATCGGTTCATAGGTAGGTACTAGACTATCTGTCCGAAGGCATTTATAAGCCTAGCCAGAATGTGTTAGCTTTCGCCACCCCCTTAGATTAGTTCCCTGTGCCTCTGTCCAGCAGAGCGACTGAAGTGATCCCCGGGGTAAACTTTCTGTTTCCCATCCACTCGTCAAGGTTTCTCTTGAAGAGTGTTAGCGAGGAGCTCTGCCTAATGTAGATTGGAATCTTGTTCCAAAGCATGGGAAGTCTCTGGGACAGGAATCTATCCCTCCAGCACATCCTATTTATTGTTGTGGTGAGGTTTAGATTGCTATCAAAGGAGAGTTTACTATCTACTTGGGTCCCCAGATCCCTTATTACGTCTTCCGTATTTAGGGGACTATCACCTATGTGGTAGTTTGTGGGTACTTTGTTTTTTTCAAAGGGGATGACTATGCACTTTTTGGCATTTAGCTTGAGGCCATAATTTTTGACAATAGGTATCCGTCTCAGTGAGACCCTTTTGGAGGATGTCTGTGTCAGCCAGAGAGTCAGTTATAGCCCGTAGTTTGCAGTCATCTGCGAACTTGGTCAGCCATAGTCCTCCTGTGCTTGCCTGTACCTCTGAGAAGTATATGCCAAACAGGAAGGGTCCTAGGACTGAGCCCTGGGGAATGCCACTTGTAACCGGTTTAGAGTCAGAACTAGCTCCCGCAACTCTTACCATGTGGGTTCTGTCCATGAGCCAGTTGGCAACCCATCTTGTGACGTAGGGGTTTATGTTCAGACTGGTGAGCTTGTCTATAATACCAGAATGGAGAATGGTGTCAAAGGCCTTTGCGAGGTCTAGGTAGGCTGTGTGTACCACCTTTCCCTCATCTATAGCCTTGGTAACTGTCTCAAAGAAGTCCACCAGGTTTAGGAGGCATGATCTGTCCTTAATAAAGCCGAACTGGGTAGGGTCCAGTGTTTGCAGGTTTCCAATGTCTCTGTTAATGAGTTCCATGATGATGCGCTCCATAGCCTTGCAGACCAAGCTAGTCAGGCTTATAGGGTGATAGTTCCCTGGGTGTGTTGTGGCTTCACCTTTGTGGAGCGGAATAACCATTGCTGTGCACCACTCTATGGGTACATAACCTGTGGAGAGGCTGAGTTTGAACAGTGTGTTTAGGTGAGGGGTTAGTTCATCTTTGAGCTCATGTAGGACACAGCCTGGGACACCATCCAGTCCCATTGATGCCGTGTTTTTGGCTTTGGAGAGGGCTGTTTTAACCTGAGTGTCTGTGATTTCAGGAGCTCTACATTCTTCTGGTATGGTTATGGGCCCTTTTGGGGGGTGAAGTTTGCACTGAACCTGTCTGCCAGGATGTTGGCAATATCGGTCAGTTCAGTGCATTTTTTGCCATTCTGCACTAACTCCGAGCAGATCTGAGAATTGCCACTTAGATTCTTGACATAGCTAAAGAATACCTTGTGGTTATCTTTGGAGTCCTTGGCAATTTTTCTTTCGAAACTCGCCTTGGATGATTTTATGAGGGATCGTAGTTTCTTGCTGATACTGATCAGGGATGTCTTCCCTTCTTGGGATTTTACTCTTTTCTGTACTAGTTTCCTCCTTCTATTGTATTGCTTGTTTATGACAGGAGTCCACCAGACTGGTTTCCTTTTCTTGGACGAGTGAGTCTTGGTTTTGCTTGGGATAGCACGATCCATGCATTCTTGTAGGTGCCTGTAGAATGCATTAGTAAAGGATTTTGCAGCTTGGACAATGTTATCCTTTAGCATGGGGGCTTTGAAACCTTCTGCCTCAGTCTTAAGTAACGTGAAGTTTGCTTTTGAAAAGTTTTTCACGGTGGTTTCCTTGTCCGGGGGTGGGGGCAGAATGTGGATATCCAAAGTGATTTGTTTATGGTCAGATCTAACCAGCGAGGGGTTGACCTCTGGTGTGGAGCACTGGTTGCCCATGTTGGTGATGACCAGGTCCAATATGTTGTCACCTCTGGTGGGAGTGTTGACCAGTTGATCCAGGGTGTTTGAGTTTATAAATTCTAGGAAATGTTGGGCAAGGGAGTTAGTACTTGAGTAGTTCTCCCAATTAATGTTTGGGTAATTGAAATCACCCAATATTAGGGTGTTTGGTAGGACCTTTATATTTCCCAGTGTTTCCAGAAATGCAGAATGGAGGACCTGGGACATGGTGGATGATCTGTAGCAAGCTACAATTTGAATTGCATTTTTGCCCGTTGTTAGTTGCACATGGATGATCTCTGAAGCATCGTGCTGTGCCACTAACTTGGAGGTGTGGGTATCCTTGATGAATATGGATTCATCCCTGCCTTTTGTATTTTGGTCCGGGTTCAGTGGCCGAAATATATGGTATGAGTTGTAGCCTGGTAGTGCTGGGGTGCTCTCTGGAGCCTTAAACCAGGTTTCTGTTACTGCACATATATTGATTTTCTCCCTACCGAGGAGTGCCTCGAGTGCATGCATTTTGAGGTTTAGACTTCTGGCATTGAGTAGCATTACCCTCAGTTTTTTGTTACTTGTGCTATTTATGGTGGTGGGTTTGTCTTTTGAGCCTTGCCTAAAAAAGGCACTATGGGGATGGCAAGAGCCTTGGCCAGTATTCGAAAGCCTAAGGGTGACAGGTGCAAGCTGTCTCTAGTGAAGCAGCGTGGCTTGTCGAGCATGTCATCCCAGGTGGACAGACACTGGATCCCCTTTGAATGACACCAGGAACCTAGCCAATTGTTGAAACTGATAATTTTTTCTTTATACTGTGGTATCATTCTTGATGAGGGCAGGATGCTAGTCAGGGTCAGGGTCATACTGGCTTGGGCTACAAGATCAGAGAGCTCTTCCATGTCTCTTTTCATGTAGTCCAGGGAGGTTAGGCTCAAGTCATTCACACCAACATGGACAATGACAGAGTCGTATTTGTACTTGTTCTGGAGTGACCTGTGTGCTTGTGTTATGTGGCAGATCCTGGTACCCGACAGGCAGCTAGCAGTAACCTTCTCCTTATTCAGCCTAGTGAGTGGAATGTCAGTGTGCCTGACTATAGTCACCTATTACTAGTATGTTGGGTATGTTATTTTGCCTTAAGGGCTGTGACTGCATGGCACACTGGTTTTGTGAAGTATGTGTTTCATGATTTGCATTGGGGGTGGAGGTTGCTTGGCAAACACTTCCAAGCAAAAATTATAAACTTTCTGGATTTTGTTGCATACATGGGAGCCATACATATGTCCTCCCATTTTTCCCCTGTTAGTTTCTTTCCAGTCTATATTCCCAATCTTTTCAAATCTCCTCTGATTCTTATTGCTTTGCAGAATTTCGTATGCCCTACTAATTATCCTCTTTTTAACAGCAGCTTCTGTTCTAGATTCAACTAAAATTCTACCAGAGCAGGTCTTTCTTTTAAGACTCCCATATCCCCTTCTCTTTGCCTATTCTTTGGTATCAATCCCTGATAGGATGTCTGTCTCTAACCTGTTTTCCAAACAACTTATTGGCCTCATCCCACTCTATTACCTTTCCTTCTCTGTTATTTGCTCCCAGTACCTTTGTTCCCTTTTCAGTTTTCTCCAGTAAATTCCAGCCCCCTCTTGCCTAATTTCAATATCCCTACTTGCAGCCATCCCTATTGGCAAAATCTCCTTTCTCCATTCCAATATTCTGTATGGTGGTTATTATTTTTCTTAAGAATCTGCATCCAAAATCCCAGTGTCTCCTTATTTCTTGAACTTGCCCTTGCTTCATCATCATCATCATCATCATTATCCTTTTCCACTTTTAACTATAACCTTCTACTTGTGTTACTTATATGAGCCTTAACTGTGGAGCTCTAAAATATCCCTTCAAAGGGGTACTGCCCCCCCCTCCATATTGGGAGAAGCAATTTATCACATTTAACTCCTGCCTTCCTTCCCTCCCAAAAAATGATTTCAACTCTTTATTTATTATTGTCCACAACTTCTCCTCTGGTTGATAAAAATATGCCTGACCTGTATATAAAGCTAAAAGGACTAAGACATTTTCACTGCTTGTACCTTACTATTCATATACATAAATAAGAGCTTCCAGTTTCTCAGTTTTTCTTTATTTTTTGTTTTGTCTCTTCCCACATAAGCTTATCTACTATAACAGAAACCTTTTTAATCTACACTCCTAAATACTTCATCTTATCATGTCACCATAAATATGGTGTTGCTGAACCAAGTCATGAGTTGGTACATAATTTCCACAGCTATAACCTTTGTTTTATCTTTATTAATTTTATACCCTGACTTGAGACTGTCTCAGAATGTTCCACAACACAGATTTCTGGATGTATCAAGTGTAAAATAATATCATCTGTAAATAAAGTGAACTTTTCTTGATTACCATGTCAATTATATCCTTGAATTTCTGAGTTCCTTATTTTCTTTCCCAGTGACTCAAAATATTAAGCAAATAACAAATGTGAAAGAGGGCAGCCCTGCCTGCTTCCTTTGTTTAAACACAACTTATCGGAGGAGAACCCCCCCCCCTGCATACACACTTTAATTCTTGCCTCCAACCCTTCATATATCCTATAGCCTCCTCAATAACCTTATTGCATCAGGGAATGGAAATGCTTCCATTTCCCTTCTCATAAAATCTCACATTTATCTGTTGAATGTTTTCTCTGGATCATGACCCACCAGTAACAGTGATATTTTCTTATATTCCTCTTCTTCTCTCTGGATCATCATTTTCTAATAATGTTGTCAAGTGTTTGTATCCCCTCCACAAAACCACATTGATCCATATCTATCAGTTTTGTTAATATGTTTGCATTCTTTTATCTAGTATAGACATAAACACTTTATGATCATGGTTTAAAATTTAAATGGGTCTATATGAAGCTGGGTCTGATGTGTCTTATCTTCTTTGTGTAATATCTCCACTAGAGCTTTCTTCCAAGTTGCTGGTGCTTCCCCATCATTTAAAATGCTATTAAACAAAAATCTTCCAGGTCTTTATCACTTTCTTCCCTCCCAACTTGCAGACTTTCACTGAAATACCATCTGTTCCTGGAGACACTGTAGATTAATTATAAATTAACATTTTTGTCTCATCTCCTCCTATCTTAGCTATTAGTTTATTAATTATATATTAACATTTTTGTCTCATCTCCTCGTATCTTAGCTATTCGTTGTTGAGCATCTGTTTTTTGTGCTGTGGAATTGTTTACAAAAAATAGTTGCTTAACAGCAATCTCTCTAAACTCATGCTTACAGGGCTGGTCTAAGCAACTGTGTGGCCCAATGTGGACTATTTTCATCATTCCCAGCTACCACCACAACCTTACCTACATGCTGATTTCCTGGACTTAAGACTATTTCAGATTTGGTGTCAGGAATATGTGCTATTACTGTGTATTAAAAAATGTTTATTAGCTTATATTTTGTCATAAGATATGTTAAAACAGAAGTAAACTATTGGACACCTGGAATACCCACACATCCAGCAGCTACTGTAGTTCCTCTCTCAGGGACTGCTTAACTCACTTAGACACAGTATAAAGGGCCTGTGTCAATTTAGTTCTTCATTAAGTGGGTGCATCCTGGCTTACAAATAAACATGTTCCCCAAAGCCCTGTAATACGAGATAGTTTCATAACTTCCCCCTTGTCACCTCAACTTCTTTTTTATTTTTTCTCTCTTTTCTGTCTCCCTTTCCCATCTTTCTGGTTCCTTGGTTCCTTAGGCCACAAAAAGAAAAAAAAAATCAGTCACAGACAGCCTTTTCCCTTTTAGTAGGCTAATGTTTTGGCTTATCCATAGATGGGTGACTCTGCTGTGGCCATTCTTCAGTCCTGAAACCATTCATCTTCTGTCTTGCTTACCTGTAGTGTAGTCATTTCAGCCACCACAGACCATGGGTTAGACATGTCCTGTGCTGCTATTGGAGTGTCCTTCTTGAGGATGGGGGTACCACTGTTGTTGGCCTCAGAGGAAGGAGGGCCAAATGCTCTTCTGACCAGCTGGACTGGGATACTTATTTTTTTGGGAGACATCCCTGACAGGAGCTGGTATGCTTGCATGGAGATTCCTCTTAAAAAGAAGCAGAAATGTAAACATTTGTCTTTTCCTGTCTCTATAACTTTAACAGGGATAATGTATTGGGCTTAGCTCAGGGCTTTGTGCAGGCTCTTAACCCTTCTCATTCTAGATTTACTGGTAAGAAAAAAATAAATTAATTTTTCTGAAGATTCCCAATGTGATGATCAAAGAAGAATGATTGTGAGGGAACAACTTCTGTTTTTTTCCTCAGGTAAATGACTCTAATTTTTGAAGGTATTTCTTCTGACTGTCCTTTGGAAGAATTTTCTTTTTCTGAATCATATATAGGATGAATCAGTTGCTTCAATGGGAACATAATGACATTCTATTTTTTTTGAGAAAATATTGTGATTTATTACAGTTAGAATTTCCTCAACCTACTACTGCTCCTTCTGTTCTTCTTGCTTTGGATGATGATTTAATACAGCCTGCAACATGACTGACTGACTGACAGGCTGCAGTACCTAAGAAGGCAGATTGAGTGTATAAAGTTCATCAGTCTTAGACATTTTTGTTTTTTAATCCCAGATTTGAAACTGCAGTCATTTCCTTGGCAAATCCTTCTTCATGTAAACATTTAGTAAATGCTAACCCTTTCCGATAAGGATGGGAAAGTGCTTGATACATTTGGGAAGAGTATATTCCTCTGTCAGACTTATTTTTAGTATTCTTAATTGCCAAGCTCACAAGTTAAAGTTTGTGCTTGCTTCACTGGACAATATGAGGAACATTACTGGCACTTTTCCTTCTTCTGTGGGAAAATTTTCTCAGAATACATATATTGCTTCTGTATGTCAAATAATCAAGCAGTCTTTGAAGTTTGCTCATGACTCAGCAATGGATTGTCCTGAGCAGCAGCTACAGCATATGTTATGAGAAAGTTAATTTACTTGGCTATGTTTTCAAAATTTTCCTGAGGATGTTAAAGCTGAAATTTTGAATTCTCTCCTTGATAGGGAGGATGTTTGTGGACCATCTATTAATAAGATCTTGAAAACATGTGATGAGAGAGGGAAAGTGATTCAAGGAGGTGACTCTAATTTTTGTCTTCCTTCTCAAAATTTGTTAAAGGTTTCATCCATAACTCATGATCTTTTTATGGAAAGCAAAATAAGCAGACCCAGCAAACCTCTGGCAAGCAGATGCTTAAAAAACATGAAAATAAGGCTCCAAAAAAGAAGGGGAGACTCCTAGAAACCAGAACAGTACAATCAGTCTGAATGACTGTCTTCAAACTGTAAACCCCATTTCCCACCCTGACAAGACTTTAAATCTCCCTCAGAATCAGGCAGTTTATTTCTCTCTTTTTTGGCAACCAGTAATCTGAGACTAATGGATTATAAAAGTGACCCATCAAGGGTACAGTTCCTCAACCACCAGATCAGTTTTTTTCCTTCTGTCATTCTGTATTTGCTGAGTCATGATTATAGTGCTTGTTCATCATTCTCTGACAGGGAAATTTTTTTATTCTAGAATGTATCTGGTAGCAGCGAAAGAAGCCTCATGTTTCATTCCTAAATATTTCCTTTGTTAAATAGGTTATGAAAGTTCTAGATTTCCAAATGTTTCCCTTCACAACCTGTTACCACTTATTTCCCCTTTAGTTTTTTTTTTTTTTTTTTTTTTTTTTTGGTAATTCTAGATTTAAAGAATGCTTATTGTCATATACCTATAACCTCAGATTTTTCTGTGTCTGGATTACATTATCCGTTCTCTACATTACCCTTTAGGTTATCCACTGCTCCAATGGTATTCACAAAGTGTCTAGCTCTAGTGATAGCCTATACAGATGGCAAGCTCTTCACATTTTTCTTTATTTAGATGACTTCCGTATCTCTGCAAAATCTTTCTCAAGCTATCAGGAACCTCTCACTTGGTTAAGAGATCTCCTTTATGGACTTGACTTCGAGGAAAATGGTCAAAAGTCTTGTTTGACTCCTTCTCGCAGGATTGTCTTTCTGGGGTATCCCTTAGATACTTCAGTTCTTCCACAGGAAGTGATAGATATATAACTAGATCTATTCCTAATTTTTCCACTCAGTTCAGGACTTCAGTAAGGGAATTTCTCAGGATACTCGGATTCATAGCTTCTATGAGTCTCATGATTCTTCTTGTCAGACTCCACATAAGAAAGATTCAGTGGTGTCTAAAATGTGCATGGTCCCATCATCAAGATCCTATTTTCGGATTTAAAATAAAACTGTTTTGGTAGAATGATCAGTTTTATTTGAATCCAGGTCTCCAATTCTCTCTTTCAGCTCCAATACAGTCTATAACAACAGATGTCTCAAACTTCACTTAGAGAGCTGTTTCTTTCAGGGTAAAAGAGCAGTGCCCTTGGAAACATAAACATAGAACAGATGTTGGCAGTTATAAATGCAGACAACACTGTCAGTCATCTGTGGTCCCCAGGATCACCAGCAAGTAATTACAGACAATACCACAATAGTGTAATAAACAAACAAGGGATCCATTCTTACCCTCTGTACAGATTAACCATGGTAGCTTGAGAATTTCTGTTCAACACAGTCTCACTCTACAGTCATTTTACATTTAGTCGGAGCAAAACATTGTGGTAGATAAGCTCATCAGGATCATGACAGACCCTCATGAATGGAAATTGAATCAATATATCTTCCTGGATTTGATCTGGCTGTGGAGAATACCTCAAATAGATCTATTTGCCTCATTCACAACAAAGAACTAGCAAAAATCTGCTCCAGGACTCCTTGCAAGTAGGCAGAGAAAACAGCTGCCTTCTCATTTCCTTGGATAGGAATCTTCCAGTATGTCTTTCCACAGTTTCCACTGATATCCAGGGTCATTCTGCAGAAGGACTCTCTAAAGATCATTGTGATGACTCCCATGTGGCCCAAGCAACTGTGATTCTCTTTTCTTTTTGAAATAACCAAGGGCAATTGCCAAAAGATTCCACACAAACCAGACCATCTCATAAAAGCCAATGGTTGCTTGATACACCCTAACTTGAAGTAACTTCATCTAACTGTTTGGATGGTAGAGTGTTAATACTTTTTAGACACCTATTTTTAGAGGACATGCAACATTGTTTAAAGGAGGCAAATAAACCTGCTACTAGGAAATTATATATTTGCAAATGGAAAAGTATGAACACTGCAATTCTCAATTTCTTTAATGCCAAACTAATATCAATTGTATTCCTTGACCTGTCCAAAGCCTCAGAGCCTTTGATAGAGTGTCCCATTCTAAACTTCTTAACAGACTCTTCTCCCTTGGACTAAACAGAATATGCCTGTCATGTTTCACCAGTTGCTTATCAAACAGACACCAGGCAGTTAAATGGACCACTGACATTTCCTGCTTTTTTCCTACATCTGTAGGGTTTCCACAAGGCTCGAGTCTAGGACCACTCTTATTTAATATTTTCATTAATGACCTACATAAATCAACTAAAAATGCCTCTATCATACAGTTGTATATGATTCTACAGTCATCTGTTCAGCTAAAACTATTGAAAAATTACAGAAAAAGACACATGAATCCCTCCTCTATAAGCAGGCTTGGCTCTGTAACTCCCAACATCTTCTGAACCTCAAAAGATTAAACTTTTCCTTATTACTCCTAAAACATTCCAAGACAGCAAGCAAAACTCGGTCTCCTCTACAGAATTAACCCATTTATTACTGAAGAAGCAAAAGTACATATTGCCACAGCACACCTACTGCCAACCCTTTTGTACTGTGTCCCCATACTTATCAATGTACAAACCACCAAACTGAACTTACTAGAACACTACTATAACAAAATTGCAAAATTCATAGCAAACCTACCATACAGGTCACACCATTGCTTAGCCCTAAAAATGTTCCTCTGGTGAGAACTCCTTCACTGCTTGCCTTACCCTCAAGTGAGTATGATACACACTCTAATCCACAACCCTGAAATTGCCAAACAATGGAGTATATTTTTACTCAGTATATTCCAAACAGAGCCCTACATTCAAGTGAGAAAATGTGACCAAATCAACAAACTGAGCCGGAGACTCTGTTCAATTCCTCCGGCCTTTCTTTTAACCTCAGCTGATATTCTACACTTTCTCTTTCATTGTGTCATCATCATCATTCCAAGTTGGACTTTCCTGGTAAACAAATGTTAAATAAATATGCATATTGTTATGCTGTGAGTCATTGTTGAGCAGACGGAAGTTAAAATCGCTGGGATGCTAGTTAATGCCACATAATCTGGGGTGTATCCCAGTGTACCACAGAGCCAGCAGTGGCACAATAGTTGTAACTATAGCCCTTTGCTAGATCCAGGTTTTCTTGCGTTTTCTTCACCGTGTGTGAGAATGGAAAAGATTACCCCCATACCTCTCAACCTGGAAACATCAAAAATCTGGACAAGGCCCATGAAAAATAGGCACAAATCTGTACACTGATTAACATCTAAGTTGCATACATAATTATGTAACCTCTCCCACTCCAATGGAATTGTGGGATACCAACTTTCGAACGCAAACTGAAGAACAGACAGCCAAAACATGGCACCAGAGTCCCCCTGTAGCCATTCCAATGTCCCGTTATTTCGCCCCATTTACCATAAACACTAATGTATGCATACTGCTTTACTTCTACAATGATTTGGAATTTATTTTTACATTTTACAGCACAACAATGCAGAAACACTAAAAGACATCATCTGGTAAACAAAGCAATACTGTCTCACAATGAAAATAGGCCTGACATTAAAACTTCTTTGCCCTTGAAACACACATTCATTGAAACAGCATTGAAACCCACACCACATCCAAAGAAAATGCATCTGGCCAGTGGTGGATAAAGATTACCTTTGGGCTGTTTTCAAATCATTGGCCCCTTGCACACAAAACAAGAAACATACATGTGATCTTTTCTTTATACACCTTCCTGACTTTATTAAATTATATTCCTTGTATAATACAACACACATGTTAGAGCACATTTTAAATGTATTGTTTGAACATTTTACCTGTAATCTGTACTGTAGGCAATGAAACAAAACACATGAACCAATAAAGACAAAACTGCCCAATTCAGAACATTTCCATCATAAAAGTCTGCTTCCACACCCACACTATAAATAGAATGACAGTAGAGTAAGCCATAGGCATCTTGCAGAGTGTCTCGCACTTATATTCAATTTCATTTTTTTGGAGGGGAGGGGGACAAAAGGTCAAAAACCAGGGACACATTTTAAATATTGCTTGTATAATTTTGTAAAGTTGCTAGAATAAAATGTTGTGCTACCATCATGCATTTCACTGGCAGGTTTTGAACCCAGGACTCTATGCACTACAGTCAGTACAACATACCACTATGCCAAATCAGCAGCTGCTTGAAAAATAGGAAGACTGAAACTTAATAGCCATCATTTAGTGAATTAATTTCCCACTTCTCAACATAGCTCTTAACCTCAACACAAAAAACATGGACAAACAACAAAGCCAATAATGGGAGAATACAAATTCAGTTCTCACTCCTCACTCACCATATCTCTGAACTGTTAGCACAAAAACAATAATGGGGAAATACAAATTGTGTTCTCACTTCTTATCATAGCTCTAAACTCTTAGCACACACAAAAAAAATGTTCTTACTTGTCATAGCTCTCTCAACTCTTAGTACAAAAAAAAATCTGGACAAAGCTCAGAGCATAACTTTCAACTGTTAGCAGAAAAAAATGTTCTTACTTCTCATCATAGCTCTCAACTCACTCAGAAATGGTGGTGGCTAGGGATAGTAGGCTCTTTTTAGAGCCCGAATACCTCTAGTCACCAAGAATATGGGCATAACAAAAGATACATTACATCTAGCAAATTATTACTCAGAAGCTATTTTGCACATTGCTAGCTAACAACCATTTTTTCCATTGAGTAAGTAGTCTATGAAATGAAGGTAACTGATTGCAAAATATTGATTCCACTTAATATGTCTGGTATTATATTGTACTGAAAGTGTCTATGATTTACATTTGTTTGCATCCTTCAAACAGATTATGTCTGCTTTTACTGACATTGCTATTTATAAGATTTTTTTATGTTATTGTAGACTACAAAATCCTTCCTTTTCTGTACTGATTTGCTTACCTCACTTTAATATCATTAATTCATTAATTAGTATCTGCCATGTAGTGATACACTGAATGAAAATACTGATCTGTGCCACCACCCAGCAATGCAGCACTGCAACATAACGTAGTTTATTAAAAAAAAAAAAAAAAACTTTTCATACTCTGACTCACTCATGTGTCAAAGCATTAAAAAGAGATGCCTGCTGGTTATGAATAATAAGGAATAATAGCTGAGGTGCTGTATATAGTTAAGAAATCAGGACTTTTGGTGGTTACCAGTCTATTGCAGCCTTGAGGTAGAAGCAGCAAAGAAAGAAGTCCAATTTGCTGTCCCTTTTCGTTCTTTGTAATGATCTAGATTATCACTACATACAATTAAGTTTGAAGTCCATCATTCATGAAAAAAGACAACATTCTTTACAAATGGACGGACACACACATACACACACACACACACACACACACACACACACACACACACACACACACACACACACACACACCCTGAATAACGAGTGGTTCCTTACCCTGAGTAGTTCACATTCCTCTGTCGTTGCTTCCTGCCATTAATCCCAGCTCTGCCCTGAGAAGTTCCCAGCTTGCAAACTCTGCCGTTTCAGCTTTCCTGGCCTGCAGCCCTGCACACAAGTTTATCTGCTGTTCTGTTCGCCGTTTCAGATGCCTGGCCTGCACACAAATTCCTCTGCTGTTCTGTTCGAGCTTCGTGGCTGCACATAAGTTCCTCGGCTGTTCTCCATTCCCGCCAGCTTGCGATTCAGCTGGAAATGATGATGTGAGCTCCTTGAGCTCAATTCCGACTGGCTGGTAGCCTGACGGAGCTGACGTCATTGTGTACGTGATGACGTCAGCTCCGACAGCGTGAAAATTTTAAAAAAAAGCAAAAAAAATCGGAAATGAAGGGGTGCCACTCGGGAATCATGGCACCCCTTCATTTGGACCCCAAAACTCGGTAAAAAACGAGTAATTCGGGATGGTTGGGAGGCCTGGATTACCCTCCTCCTTCACAGCCTACAGTTTAGCTTAGTTAGGCAATGAGTTCTGCAGGTTAATCAGTATGGACCTTTCTCTAAAAGCTTCTAACTCACATAAACACACACACACACACACACACACACACACACACACACACACACACACACACACACACACACACACACATACACACACACACACACACAATCTTTGTGTGTGTGTGTGTGTGTGTGTGTGTGTGTGTTTGTGTGTATGTGTATGTACATCTTATCTCCCTGATGTTATCTTTTCCTGAAAGTATATTATGTGTGTGTGTGTGTGTGTGTGTGTGTTTGTGTGTGTGTGTGTGTGTGTGTGTGTGTGTGTGTGTGTGTGTGTGTGTGTGTTTGTGTGTATTTGTATGTACATGTTATCTCCCTGATGTTATCTTTTCCTGAAAGTATATTGTGCGTGTGTGTATGTGTGTGTATACATTTGTATTTTTTATGATGTCTTGCATCTCTTCAAAGTTAAGAATACAGCATCCATGGGACCAGATGACATCCCGGGCTGCATACTACATGAACTACAAAATAAACTGGCACCTCACCTAAGTGTCATGTTTAATCATACCCTCACCTCAGGCTTCATGCCCACTGAGTGGCGCACAGCTACAGTTATCCCACTTCACAAGGGGGGATCCACCTTGGATCCTGGGAACTACCGCCCCATCAGTCTGACGAGCCTGATCTGCAAGGACATGGAACGTATTATCATGGAACTTATAAACAAAGACATTGGCAACCTTAAAACACTGGACCCCACTCAGTTTGGGTTCGTGAAGGGCCGATCTTGTCTCCTGAACCTGTATGACTTCTTCGAATCAGTCTCCAGAGCCGTGGACGAGGGTAAGGCAGTCCACACAGCCTGTCTGGACCTCGCCAAGGCTTTTGACACCATCCTCCACTCTGGAATCATAGATAAATTTACTAAGCTGGGCATTAATCCCTACATCACTCAATGGGTTGCCAGCTGGCTTACTGTCAGAACCCACACTGTAAAAGTATCTGACTCCAAATCCAGCTCCAGACAAGTGATAAGTGGAGTACCTCAGGCTTCAGTTCTGGGACCTCTCTTATTTGGCATCTACTTCTGTGAAGTACAGGCCAACACTAAGGGACTCTGGCTAACAAAGTTCGCAGATGACTGCAAACTGGGAGCCATTATTGAATCCCCAAATGATGTGGATACTCTACAAAAGGGCCTTACAGAAAGAGATGTTTGGTGCCAGAGCCATGGGCTCAAGCTCAATGCCAAGAAATGTATAGTTATCCCCTTTGGGGAAAAAACATGTACCCGTGAATTACCACATAGGTGGCAGTACACTAAACACCAAAAGTGTGATAAGAGACTTAGGGACACAGGTGGACAGTGGTCTCACCTTCAATAACCACATCGCCACAACAGTCAGGAAATCCTTCTATGTGGCACACCTCATCACTAAGGGCTTTTCATCCAGAAAAAAGGAGGTTATTGTCCCACTGTACTCATCCCTCATTAGACCCATTATAGAATGCAATGCCTCATTTGGTATGTACCTCTCAAGACATCTGCAACAATTGGAAAGGCTGCAGAAATAACTCACTAAAAGAATCACAGGCCTAAAGCAGATACCCTATGCTGACCACCTTAAAAAACTCCAGCTATACTCTGTCGCATATTGTCTACTCTGAGGCGATCTCTGCTTAACATACAAGGCCATGTCAAACCCAGAACTGTTGGACATGCTACACGCCTCCTTGGCCCTCTTCAAAAGGAACCTTGATGATTGGATGGGAGATAGGAAATTCATCCCAGGGATCACGTCATTTGCCCTGCTAGACAGGGGTCCAAGGAAGTAAATAGTGTGGGAAGAAATAGCCAGGGAATTGTTATGGCTAGGCTTGTATTGGCCCTAGGGCCGATAGCCTAGTACCAACCTATGAACCTATAAGTTCTTCATACATTTGTATTTTTTATGATGTCTTGCATATAAGTTCTTCATCTCAGGTTTTTCTTCAGCTTCTGCTTTCGCATGATAGGGAAAGATTTAGGAAAAATAAATTGCTGACTATGTAAAGTGCCTTCTACAGGTAAGTCAGTTTATCTGATCATGAAAAAATGATTCAGAGATAAATTTAGCTGCAGTGAGGAAGACCGTGTTATCAGCTAATTTCCATGTCCCTGAATCAGATGGCTTTGTGATAAAACCACCTAGCGGCAGTTGTGTCCTCTGGTGACCCATGCATTGTGATAGCACAGGCTGCATATCTCTCAACTGTCCAGACGTCTGCAAAACATCACTGATGTTGTTGCATACACCTGCCATATCCTTCACAAAATCCACTTAAGCAGTGAGACATGCAGTCAGTCAATAATGCTAGACATTAGAGCTTCATACTTCTTATGCTTGAGAAAATAAATTTTGATGCAAACCCTATTGTTTTATGAACTTTTTAAATGACAGAGTAATATTTAATAGTTGTCCTTGACCTTTAGCATGTTCACCTCCATTATTTTTTCCTTTGTGCAGAAATATTGAATGAGGGAGTTGGGAGGTATGACAAGCACTCCACCCACATGCATGTAAATACACATGTGCTTGCACATACACACATATGCATGCATGCAAGTGCACACGCGCGTATACACCCACACACACACACACACACACACACACACACACACACACACACACACACACACACACACACACACACACACACACACACACGCAGCAGTAGAATCTCTACCAATATGGGACTGGAATGAATCTGAAAAGGCTAAGTTAAATTCACTGTAATCAGAGTGGTGTACTGAACAGAGGGGCTACTACTGGCACCAAATTGCAGAGGCTGACAAGCTCTTTTAAAAATAATTTTGGCAGTTACAATCTTTATTAAGTGATCGCTGTCACTTAAAGACAGTTTGTAAACTGTCATTTAGGCTTTCTTCATAAAAGCAGTTAAACTGTCTTGAATAAACAGAATTATGAATGTCTAAGTGATTTTAAAAGCAATAGTCTGATAGTTTATGAGCTGTGTTTGTGATCATGACAGCTTAATGGCAGCATGTAAAGTGTTAAAGCGTTATTAAAAAGCTTACCAGCTGTTATTCAGCAATCATGATGACATATAAAGAGTTGGGTGGAAGGTACCAAATGGGTGTGTTGCTGTGAACACCTAATTCCCTTGCTATACTTGTGTTAAACTTGAGGTATAACTTGATCATTGATGTTTATACATCTGACATCTTCCTTATTACCCATTGTCTGAAAGAATTCTTCCACTCGATTCACCTCCTAGACATTTCTCTTTAATCACTAGAATCAAAATCAATCTAAATCTGATTTACTACATTTGTGTGCGTGTATGTATGTGTGTGTGTGTGTGTGTGTGTGTGTGTGTGTGTGTGAGACAGAAAAGCCCAAGACTTATTTTTCAGACATTACCATTCCGTAACACCTTTAAAGTCTTCCCTGCAATAAGCTAACCATTTTGTTTCACAGTTCAATACTGCAGAACATCAATTAAAAGACAAATACCACACAGATGTTTTTAGGTAAGTTTTCAAAGCTTCCCAAACCACAAACACATTACCAAAGACACACATTTTAGTGAAGGACTGCTTTTTTCTTTTAGAACCTTAGTGCATAAATTAAAACTGTTTTTCAATTTTAGTCACAACGTCTCACTTACAGCTACATCCCTCTCCAATCCTGATCATGGCCGAAGAAGGTCAGTGGCCCCACTTGTTAACAAATAAATAAAATTAGCATATTAAGATTAAAAGCAGATTGTACTCTTTTAAAATTAACTTCTTAAAATAAATACAAGAAAGATTTCAGAATTGCATTATGGACTCCAAGATATTACTTGTTGCAAGCTTTCATACTGACAGCCCTGCAGTTTTCTTTCACTCCCTTTTTTCTGAAAATGCACCAAGTATAGCAGATTATTTTCTTTCAAAATGCAGCTACAGTTCTGAAATGTTTGGGCACAGTACCACTGTGTTTAAAAATGTAGAAAGAACATTGTGGTGTACAGAGTTTGCATGCTTGGGTTTCAGGCTGGAGATCACAAGGCCTCACTCACAAACTACTGGCACAAGTGCATATAGTTGGATGCTGTTCATAAATTGTGGGCGGGGTTTCCTTCAGGACTTATGTCAGCATGTTCAGATGTCACAGAAGGTGTTGGGTTTGTGTCATAAGTAGTGAACATTCTAGTGAGTTTAGTCAGTTGGAAATGAGTTTTGGCAGAATGCAGCAGGTTGAAAGTACACAGCAAATTAGGTAAAGGTATATTTGATTCTACTCCTACTCTAACAGCTGTTACCAATATTATCTCACTGATCTGTTCTGTTATTGCTAGATCAGAAGTGCCATTATATGTAGACTAAACTTGGATTATTTTGAATGAATAATTCAATAGTTGGTATGAACTGTATAGAAATAAGTTGTGAATATTTCACACAAACGAATAGTTTTGTTGGAATTAAACGTCTTTTTATCATATTTTATAGGAATGGGGAAGGAGACACGCACTGTAAAGAAGAGAGCATTTTAAGACAAGAAAGGATGTACATGCTTCCAGGGTGTGCTTGTGGATGGTACGTGGGACTTAATTCTGTTATTACTATCAAACCTTTTTCCTCCTCAGTTTACATTCTTGTTTGTATGTCTATGTTTCGTATATGTGTCATAAAGTAGCTTGATGAGAACTACAGTAAACAATGTAGATATTACATCTTTTGGAAAAACAGAAAAATTAAAGTATCCAGTTTACTAATGTTAGTGAAGGTTGGACACTGGGATGTATTGCCTCCTGAAAGCTTGAATGTCGTCTCCCACCTATACCAGTGAAGTGATGAGACATTTTTATGTAATCTCCTTTTGAAACAAATGCCAGTGTACATTCATAAGAAAGTCAATTGCAGGTAGATAACTTTTTCTAAGGCTGCATGTAAAGTTTCATACAGAGAGTAGTGCAGGGAACCTGTTTCATGAAATGTGGCTGGCTCAGTTTGGAAATGTTATGTGCTATTATTTATCTTTTAACTTCACACATACTTAGGACTGGAAGCATATATATATATATATTCATATGCTCTAACAACTGTATTAGTAAAGCTGTACAGTATATGAACAGTTGAAGGCTGTTATTTCGATCATGAAATATAATATATAAGAGTTTTAGCCAGTGGGCAGAATAAAACTTGTATGGGCTGTTGATAGAATGATGTCTGCATTGGTTGGTACAGTGTTACCCCAATCAGATGTTGGCAGTAATTTGTCTAAGTATAAGCCGAATACAGCTACATTTCTGATCATGCCATTTTATATTAAGAGCCAACATCATCCTATCACATTAACTTACTCATCTGGATTTTACTTCATTTTCTTCATTTCTTCTGGAATATCCATTGCTGGACATTGGTTTATTTTGTATACCTTAAATGGATTTCTTTGTTTTCTGTCCTTTCAGTTATTGGGTACTTAGTTTTGAAACTACCTTGTATGGCACTAATTAAACTAATGTTTTCTTGTATTATTTATTTAATGTGTGCTTACTTCCACTATAATCTGGAAACATTGACTCTCAGTATTATCTTTAATGTTTTTATACTAGCAGGTGTTAATACCTTGCAGCAGGAGACAGGGAGAGGGTTCACACTTGCTATGATTATTTGCTTAATGTTATCAATATTTATTTTCCATTTTTTTAGCTAAAATGCATTGATTGCCATAAATGTATCCTATGTTGTGCTGAGTAAGCTTATTATACATGTTCAATTGCCAATGAAAGGAAGAATATTGTTTTGCACCTTGAAATTGTTAAGATGAACTATCACCTTCTGCTAAGTCCATACCTATGTGGAAATTCTTCTCTAGGTATGAGCATGGAAAGAGAACCTTCTTCCTGAGTACTTCAGTGCTGACATTCTCAGGGATGGAGTCCTAAAAATGACTGCAGCTGCCCCTTCTCACAAACTGATTGCTATGAGTACTGTTTTCTTTTTTTATTCATATATAAACGTGCGCGCGCATGTGTGTGTGTGTGTGTGTGTGTGTGTGTGTGTGTGTGTGAGTGTGTGTGTGTGTGTGTCTGCATGTGTGTGTTATCTATACAAACATAAATATTTTGAGTATAGGAAAAAAATATGGACACTTGGAAATAGAGCACAAAATCCCAAATCCCTGTAATGAACCCAAACTTTTTGAGTACTTTTATTCAAATTAATGTAGGACGTAAAGTCTGAAGTCCTGTATTAAGTGGGACAAAAGTGTACAGATGACTAAAGCATCTGAAATTTGTATTCTGATTTCCTATGTCTTTTTTTATCTTTTTTATCTGATACACCACTTACACTTTTTTTTTTATACACTGCAAAAGATATACAGCCTATATTTACATATGTGTGTGCATGCTTGTGTGTGTATCTGCATAGATTTCCCTGTAAATATCACAGATATATAGTTGGCTGACCACTAACTTCCGAATCCCACCTGCCTGGTATTATCTTTTCTGGTGCATTTACATCCATCTCTGTATAGTTTTCTTTTGTTAAGTCTTCACGAGTGCATTTTCTCCTCAGATTTTTACTCACTCTCGATTTTTTATATACTTATATTACTTGAGGATTCTCTGCAGGTTCTTCAGCGTCTCATACACTTATTGTTCCAAGTTCTTGTTCTCTATTTGTATATTCTGTACTATGTTCATGAATCCACAATCAATCCTTGTGAGTGTTAGGACTCCTCACCCCTGCCCCGATAACTTGGAATCTAAGTATTTTTCTGAAACTCTGATCATCTAGTGTGCCCTGCAATGATTTTCTGAGTACAGGTTTATAGTGCCACCAGATGATACTAAGGAATGGCTAACAATTCACATATAATGTACATACTAAGCTCTTGCCAGACTCCTAGCTTCTGACCCCATAATTATTCCCTGTGAAAAATGTGACTGAGAAATGCTTTTGTCAGTTGTTCTTCTGGGTGTCAGGCATTGGGATTATCTTGCCGAGGGCAAGAAAATGTGGACTTATTTTAATTTCTATACCAGATTTCTTCTTGATTATTCATTGATGTACACTGCTTTAGATTGTGTACCTCATATGGAGAAGTACATTTTCTTTGCTTGAGCATGTTGAAAACTTTTACTTTAAGACTGTTTACAATGAGACTGATGTTTCTTTATCTGACTGATGGAGTGATTGACTGACTGATTATGGTTTTCTTCCACACTTAGTGCAGATTTGTGGTTTGTCATTATTTATTCAAGGCTTTACAGTTACTAGCATGTCATAGAAGATAGGGATGTCAGACAGGTACTCTGATTATAATTTAAGTCTTTGCAGAATATGTGTTTATTTTCCTTCTTCCTAGTTAAATAAATCAACTGTTTGCTATAATCTTATACAATGTGCTAGGCAAGCTTATTAAATGTATGTTTAAACACTGGTGAAAGTAAGCATGTTATTTTAAGCTTCAAAACTGTTCAGTAGGTGGTGAGTAAACACCCTTGGTCTCTAGTCAATCCCACGTTATCTATGCCTGAACTCTCTGTGTCATGAGTTGACAAGGACATGAAGTATTTTGCTAAGACTGGTTTCACTCACTGTACTGCCTTACTAATGCATGCTAACCCTATCCATAATCCTCACCTGACCCTGCCTTTAATGCTAACCCTGCACCTCACTTTAGAAACCCTTTCCTTAAGACAAACACACACATACACACCAGCAGTCACTCAACACTAAAGCGATACAATGCTAAAGTGATACCCTTAAATAACCCATACTGTAATCGTATCCCTCCACATACTCCCAGCCCTAACACCAACCCACTCACCTCTGTCTACATTCTGACCTGTCAATATCTTGATACTGCCCTTTTTAATGTCAAAATCCTGAACTGTTTACATTATGAATGACCATTTTATATATATATATATATATATATATATATATATATATATATATAGAGAGAGAGAGAGAGAGACACTTCATAATTTTTGAAGATCTGTAAAAGCATGCATTCATCAACTAATTAAAATTTTTGGAGAAAACAGCCTTTGTTCACCTTTTACTTCTGGAGAAGATGATTCAGTACTAAGGAGTAACTAAGGTTGGTTGAATTCAGCTAAGAGTCTATAGCTATCCCTTTGGGACATAGAGAGAGAGATAGATAAGATAGATAGATAGATAGATAGATAGATAGATAGATAGATAGATAGATGTATACACACACACACACACACACACACACACACACACACACACACACACACACACACACACACACACACACACACACGAGATTCTGATGCCTATTGCAATCCCTCTAAGGCTACCACTGATATGCTTTGTAGAGCAGTGCAGCCCAAAGCCAGTTATCAGATGACTAGCAGGAAGTTTGTGGCCCAAGCTGCTATTAATTAGAAAACCCACCCATGGAAATGGTAGTCCCAGTAGAGAATGACTGACTCCCCCAACATCAGCATTGAAGAATGCAAAAAGAAGCATCAAACAAGTAGCATGCATGCATGCATTTAAGCACATGCATATGTGCTATATAGCGATGCTACAAGAAACCCTACAAGCTACAGTACATGCTTAACAGAAATATTCATATTCACTTTTTACTTTAAATGGGGTGGAAATTAGTGTATAAGAAAGTATGAAGAGACATAGAACAAGCAGAGAAACATACACAAGGAAACAGGGCAACCAAGAATGGGAGTAAGTGCAGAGGAAGGGCATTTTTTTCAGGGATAGGCACCATCGTTTTAGATAAGTAAAGATAGGGAAGGGTAATGGTAAGGCAAGTGATGGAAAAAAGAGAGGTTTGGAACCAGGGGCACTCAAAGATAAAACACTGACAAGGAGTTGACAAACTTGAGGTGAGACTGGAATTATAGGCATTCAGAAAAAGGGAAGACATTAGTGATAGGGAGGACTGGACAACAAACAGGGGAGGGGTGACACACAAGAAAGGGGAATGCTAGGATGGAGATACAATGGATACAACCCTCCTTTTTTACACACTGCCTGGGCTAGACTGATGGAGAAGACTGTCAGCACCCTGACCGCCTTCCCCATTAGGCCTCAGCTGAGGTGATAAAGGCAGAGTCAGGCAGTGGTGTGAATCTTAAAGCTGCACAATGACCCTCTCCATTTGGCTGATGCAGCCTTCTAGTTGCTAGTTCAGCAGCACCCTTACCACCTTTGCAGTCTTTGGTATCATGAGATCTGGACACTTCTCGTGATGCCACCTGGGTGAATGGTAGCACTCCTTTCCAATGAACATTCACCAGAGGTTGCAGGAGATACAACCTGATTGCCCCCACTGCATCCATTGGGGAGGCAGAACTGGAGCCATGTGGAGTACGAGTGGGAGAAGGTCGGGCCTGTTGGGGGGGGGTGAGGACTTGGGCTTTGCCAATGGCACAACCATAACATTTGCTGTTGAAAATGAACACAAATGGATAGCAGTAAACCAACAAAAAACTCAAATCAAATACATTAAAAGAAGGGTAGGGATAGGAGAGGGAGAGGGAGAAAGTAAAAAGAAAGCATTATTATTTATTTTATTTATTTAACATTTGTTTACCAGAAGTGTCCGACTGGGTCAGAGGCCCATTTTCAGCGGAGGCCTGGGAAGAAAAGCTCCACATACAGTACACAGACAAAAAACCAAGAATTTAGAAAATAAGAATAGAAATGCAATATAGTTACAGGACAACAAGAGTACAAAAAATTATACACAATTATAAAAATGATAATAAAACACGTTTAAATAAGATACATTATTATTAAACAGTGCAAGTGTGAAAAACAAGAGAATGATACAATGAATGGTTTAACTATTATTGTAGAGTGATACAGAATAATGTGGGAGGTATGGGTAAGGGGTACTTAAGAAGGGAATAACAGAGTAAGTGTACTAGGTAATAAACCCAGTGAGGGTGGATACATTGAGTGTGTTGGAATAGAATCATACTTGGGCAATAATAATAATAAGAGACAAGAGGTAGAGGAACATTTTTTACCCAGTAGAAGCACAAGAGCAGAGCCATTTGTTTCTGAAATGATCCATGAGCAGACTTTGAAAACCTTAGAGATGTTTTAGCTAAGAATATATTGAGGGATTATGTTCCAGATTTTTGATATCTTATGTGAGTATAGTGACTTGCCTGGAGAATTATTTGCCTTACTGACTTGCAATAGCAGTTTTTCAGAGAATTTTAGAGCTCTGTTACTACTATATGGTTGAACTAGGTTTTGGAGGGCTGGACAGTTACTGGGTTGAGATATAACTGAGTGGGCAACAGTTTGTTTATACATAGCAAATGGGGAAGTTCAACCCAGTTTAGCTCACGTATGGCAGTACAGTGATATGTTCTATTGGGAAAATTAAGAGAAAACCTATTTTGTTATAACAGGCCTCCAATTTGGTTAATTCTGACTTTCTAAGATTTGTAAGTATGGGTGAGGCATACAAGAGGGAGGAGAGAAGGTGTGTTCTTGCTATGGTTTGCCTGGTGCTATTGGTGAGAAATAGTGTGACTCTGTAGAGGCAACCAAGTTTAATGTGGACATTTTTTATGGTAGCAGCCAAGTGTATATCAAATGTTAGTGAGTTATCAATAGTGACTCCTAGAAGTTTTGTGTGCTCAACAGGTAGTATTTTGGCATTATTAGAGGAGTAGATGGCAAATGGTGGGTGACTTCTTCGGTTTGAGTTATTTATAAAAATTCTAAGCTTTGTTTTGTTTGGGTTAAGTATTAGTTGATAGTTTGAGAGAATTCTTGATATCTAAAAATGTACTTTGTGTTGTTTCAAGGAGCTTGGGGAGGGTAGGGGCAGAGCATATGAAGGAGAAATCATCTGCATACTGGATAATTGTGGCATTATTTGTAGCAGAGCACAGTTTGTTAGTGAATATAGAGAACAGTAATGGTCCAATGATCGATCCTTGAGGGACACCTACATTGATAGGAAGTAGGGGAGAGAGAGTGTTAGACCACTTGACTACTTGTTGGTGATCAGTAAGATGGCTACATAACCAAGTTAGGGCAGGTTGGGATAGATTAATAGAGGCTAGTAGTAGCTTTTGATGTCATACAGTGTCAAATGCTTTTGACATATCTAGGAAAATAGCTGAGACAAATTGACCACTGTCTCTAAGTTGGTTAATGGTATCAATGAAGCAGATTAATGCTGTTGCTGTGCTGTGTTTAGGTTAAAAACTGTGTTGTATTTTAGATAGGAGGTTGCTGTTTAGTAAGTACTCTAGGAGTTGATTGGTTATACATTTCTCAGGGATGTTGGTGGGGGGGAAGTATAGCAGTTGGTCTATAATTGGAGAGGTCAGCTGAGGGTCCACTTTTGTGTAATGGGATTATATAAGAGGTTTTCCATAGTTTGGGGAAATATTGTTCAAGGATGGAACAATTAATTAGAATAGTGATGGGATATCTCTAAGCCCTACAGAGTCATACTATTGTACTTGGGCATATTGTACTACATGTACCTTGTTTTTATAGCGGCTGTTCCCTTATCCTGCAATTGCTGAATAGTGCAGAACCTGGAGGCACACTAGTTCCCTGGACTTTCTACAAACTATCAGCCCCTGGATCAAGCCCTTGCCTACCCGTAGATTGTTTTTGTAAGAGCCCTTGGCTGAAGTGGGGTTAACTCCGCTCCATTAACCCTCACTACGCTCGGACTCACTCCCTCCACCCCACTACCGTACCCCCATTCCCACCCACCTCTGACATAATTTCCTTTATTCTCTACCCTCTCTCACCACCCCCTAAAAAGCCCCACCCAACTAATCAGCCCCTCCTACCATCTCCTCCATGTCCTCCTCCAACTCCACCCTCTTCTCCACTTTACTCTCTACTCAGTTAACCTCATCCCAACCCCCACACACCCTTACACCTTTCTACTTCTGCCCTCAATCTAAAACTATTACTCTTACTTGTGCCTCCCTCTTCTTACACTTGCACCTCTCACCTATCTACAACTCACCAAGTTAGACCACTCCATCCTTCTAGCACTACTAACTACTTCTACTCTTACAATACTATATAACCTCTCCTCTTATACCTTCCCCTAAAACCCAACTTTCACTCACCCACCTCTGCCTATCCACTAGTCTTCGCTCAACTACCTTACTCATTCTTAATCCCATCACTCTACACTGGTTATAAAACCTTACCTCCACACATAAAACATGCTACAGGCAAAACAACACACATTGGTGAAGCACCCTCCAAGAGGAAAAAACGCTGAGAGAAGAAGGGAGCCACTTTTGAGATTTTAAGTATTTTTTCTCTGTTTATTTGCTAAGTTTTTCTGCATAGCTGCCTAGCTTGAGCATTTTCTGGCTTGTTAAACTTGATTTCTGTATTAGTAGCTGTATTTAGAGCACAACCAAAAGCTGTTTGCTGAATTTCCTGTTTGCACTTAATTTTAAATCGTTTTTTCTTAAAACTTGCATATTTTCTGTCCTTGACCTAGCACTCTTGTGTGGGGTCATTTACTGCACTGTTATAACTTGATATTACTTGTGAACCTCTGCTATCTCTGTAAAAACAAAACAAAAAAAAATCTTGCTTTTTTCCCACTTTTCTGAGAGTTAAAAAGTTCAGTTACAGGCTTGCTGTTCCTGAACTGTTTGAAAGTTTCTGTGAGGCCATTTTGCTTGGGCTGAAGGAGGGTCTCTGTGTTTATCAGTGGCAGTGACTAACATTGAGCAGCTTCCCTGCCCCCGGAGAGGTGGTTACTGACTTGAAACTGTAGTTTTATTGGCCACTAGGGTCATTTCCATAACTCCTTCATCTTCCTCTCTTAAAACCTAGTTGCCTCGTGGTTTGAGCGTCTTTTCAGGCTTGTTGGCTGTTGGTGAAGCACCTCCAAGAGGAAAAACGCTGAGAGAAGAAGGGAGCCACTTTTGAGATTTTAAGTATTTTTTCTCTGTTTATTTGCTAAGTTTTTCTGCATAGCTGCCTAGCTTGAGCATTTTCTGGCTTGTTAAACTTGATTTCTGTATTAGTAGCTGTATTTAGAGCACAACCAAAAGCTGTTTGCTGAATTTCCTGTTTGCACTTAATTTTAAATCGTTTTTTCTTAAAACTTGCATATTTTCTGTCCTTGACCTAGCACTCTTGTGTGGGGTCATTTACTGCACTGTTATAACTTGATATTACTTGTGAACCTCTGCTATCTCTGTAAAAAACAAAACAAAAAAAAAATCTTGCTTTTTTCCCACTTTTCTGAGAGTTAAAGTTCAGTTACAGGCTTGCTGTTCCTGAACTGTTTGAAAGTTTCTGTGAGGCCATTTTTGCTTGGGCTGAAGGAGGGTCTCTGTGTTCATCAGTGGCAGTGACTAACATTGAGCAGCTTCCCTGCCCCCCGGAGAGGTGGTTACTGACTTGAAACTGTAGTTTTATTGGCCACTAGGGGTCATTTCCATAACTCCTTCATCTTCCTCTCTTAAAACCTAGTTGCCTCGTGGTTTGAGCGTCTTTTCAGGCTTGTTGGCTGTTGGTGAAGCACCCTCCAAGAGGAAAAAACGCTGAGAGAAGAAGGGAGCCACTTTTGAGATTTTAAGTATTTTTCTCTGTTTATTTGCTAAGTTTTTCTGCATAGCTGCCTAGCTTGAGCATTTTCTGGCTTGTTAAACTTGATTTCTGTATTAGTAGCTGTATTTAGAGCACAACCAAAAGCTGTTTGCTGAATTTCCTGTTTGCACTTAATTTTAAATCGTTTTTTTCTTAAAACTTGCATATTTTCTGTCCTTGACCTAGCACTCTTGTGTGGGGTCATTTACTGCACTGTTATAACTTGATATTACTTGTGAACCTCTGCTATCTCTGTAAAAACAAAACAAAAAAAAAATCTTGCTTTTTTCCCACTTTTCTGAGAGTTAAAAAAGTTCAGTTACAGGCTTGCTGTTCCTGAACTGTTTGAAAGTTTCTGTGAGGCCATTTTTGCTTGGGCTGAAGGAGGGTCTCTGTGTTCATCAGTGGCAGTGACTAACATTGAGCAGCTTCCCTGCCCCCCGGAGAGGTGGTTACTGACTTGAAACTGTAGTTTTATTGGCCACTAGGGGTCATTTCCATAACTCCTTCATCTTCCTCTCTTAAAACCTAGTTGCCTCGTGGTTTGAGCGTCTTTTCAGGCTTGTTGGCTGTTGGTGAAGCACCCTCCAAGAGGAAAAAACGCTGAGAGAAGAAGGGAGCCACTTTTGAGATTTTAAGTATTTTTCTCTGTTTATTTGCTAAGTTTTTCTGCATAGCTGCCTAGCTTGAGCATTTTCTGGCTTGTTAAACTTGATTTCTGTATTAGTAGCTGTATTTAGAGCACAACCAAAAGCTGTTTGCTGAATTTCCTGTTTGCACTTAATTTTAAATCGTTTTTTCTTAAAACTTGCATATTTTCTGTCCTTGACCTAGCACTCTTGTGTGGGGTCATTTACTGCACTGTTATAACTTGATATTACTTGTGAACCTCTGCTATCTCTGTAAAACAAAAACAAAAAAAAATCTTGCTTTTTTCCCACTTTTCTGAGAGTTAAAAAGTTCAGTTACAGGCTTGCTGTTCCTGAACTGTTTGAAAGTTTCTGTGAGGCCATTTTTGCTTGGGCTGAAGGAGGGTCTCTGTGTTCATCAGTGGCAGTGACTAACATTGAGCAGCTTCCCTGCCCCCGGAGAGGTGGTTACTGACTTGAAACTGTAGTTTTATTGGCCACTAGGGGTCATTTCCATAACTCCTTCATCTTCCTCTCTTAAAACCTAGTTGCCTCGTGGTTTGAGCGTCTTTTCAGGCTTGTTGGCTGTTGGTGAAGCACCTCCAAGAGGAAAAACGCTGAGAGAAGAAGGGAGCCACTTTTGAGATTTTAAGTATTTTTCTCTGTTTATTTGCTAAGTTTTTCTGCATAGCTGCCTAGCTTGAGCATTTTCTGGCTTGTTAAACTTGATTTCTGTATTAGTAGCTGTATTTAGAGCACAACCAAAAGCTGTTTGCTGAATTTCCTGTTTGCACTTAATTTTAAATCGTTTTTTCTTAAAACTTGCATATTTTCTGTCCTTGACCTAGCACTCTTGTGTGGGGTCATTTACTGCACTGTTATAACTTGATATTACTTGTGAACCTCTGCTATCTCTGTAAAAAGCAAAACAAAAAAAAAATCTTGCTTTTTTCCCACTTTTCTGAGAGTTAAAAAAGTTCAGTTACAGGCTTGCTGTTCCTGAACTGTTTGAAAGTTTCTGTGAGGCCATTTTTGCTTGGGCTGAAGGAGGGTCTCTGTGTTCATCAGTGGCAGTGACTAACATTGAGCAGCTTCCCTGCCCCCCGGAGAGGTGGTTACTGACTTGAAACTGTAGTTTTATTGGCCACTAGGGGTCATTTCCATAACTCCTTCATCTTCCTCTCTTAAAACCTAGTTGCCTCGTGGTTTGAGCGTCTTTTCAGGCTTGTTGGCTGTTGGTGAAGCAACCTCCAAGAGGAAAAAACGCTGAGAGAAGAAGGGAGCCACTTTTGAGATTTTAAGTATTTTTTCTCTGTTTATTTGCTAAGTTTTTCTGCATAGCTGCCTAGCTTGAGCATTTTCTGGCTTGTTAAACTTGATTTCTGTATTAGTAGCTGTATTTAGAGCACAACCAAAAGCTGTTTGCTGAATTTCCTGTTTGCACTTAATTTTAAATCGTTTTTTTCTTAAAACTTGCATATTTTCTGTCCTTGACCTAGCACTCTTGTGTGGGGTCATTTACTGCACTGTTATAACTTGATATTACTTGTGAACCTCTGCTATCTCTGTAAAAACAAAACAAAAAAAATCTTGCTTTTTTCCCACTTTTCTGAGAGTTAAAAAGTTCAGTTACAGGCTTGCTGTTCCTGAACTGTTTGAAAGTTTCTGTGAGGCCATTTTTGCTTGGGCTGAAGGAGGGTCTCTGTGTTCATCAGTGGCAGTGACTAACATTGAGCAGCTTCCTGCCCCCGGAGAGGTGGTTACTGACTTGAAACTGTAGTTTTATTGGCCACTAGGGGTCATTTCCATAACTCCTTCATCTTCCTCTCTTAAAACCTAGTTGCCTCGTGGTTTGAGCGTCTTTTCAGGCTTGTTGGCTGTTGGTGAAGCACCCTCCAAGAGGAAAAAACGCTGAGAGAAGAAGGGAGTCACTTTTGAGATTTTAAGTTATTTTCTCTGTTTATTTGCTAAGTTTTTCTGCATAGCTGCCTAGCTTGAGCATTTTCTGGCTTGTTAAACTTGATTTCTGTATTAGTAGCTGTATTTAGAGCACAACCAAAAGCTGTTTGCTGAATTTCCTGTTTGCACTTAATTTTAAATCGTTTTTTTCTTAAAACTTGCATATTTTCTGTCCTTGACCTAGCACTCTTGTGTGGGGTCATTTACTGCACTGTTATAACTTGATATTACTTGTGAACCTCTGCTATCTCTGTAAAAACAAAACAAAAAAAAATCTTGCTTTTTTCCCACTTTTCTGAGAGTTAAAAAAGTTCAGTTACAGGCTTGCTGTTCCTGAACTGTTTGAAAGTTTCTGTGAGGCCATTTTTGCTTGGGCTGAAGGAGGGTCTCTGTGTTCATCAGTGGCAGTGACTAACATTGAGCAGCTTCCCTGCCCCCGGAGAGGTGGTTACTGACTTGAAACTGTAGTTTTATTGGCCACTAGGGGTCATTTCCATAACTCCTTCATCTTCCTCTCTTAAAACCTAGTTGCCTCGTGGTTTGAGCGTCTTTTCAGGCTTGTTGGCTGTTGGTGAAGCACCCCCCAAGAGGAAAAAACGCTGAGAGAAGAAGGGAGCCACTTTTGAGATTTTAAGTATTTTTCTCTGTTTATTTGCTAAGTTTTTCTGCATAGCTGCCTAGCTTGAGCATTTTCTGGCTTGTTAAACTTGATTTCTGTATTAGTAGCTGTATTTAGAGCACAACCAAAAGCTGTTTGCTGAATTTCCTGTTTGCACTTAATTTTAAATCGTTTTTTTCTTAAAACTTGCATATTTTCTGTCCTTGACCTAGCACTCTTGTGTGGGGTCATTTACTGCACTGTTATAACTTGATATTACTTGTGAACCTCTGCTATCTCTGTAAAAACAAAACAAAAAAAAATCTTGCTTTTTTCCCACTTTTCTGAGAGTTAAAAGTTCAGTTACAGGCTTGCTGTTCCTGAACTGTTTGAAAGTTTCTGTGAGGCCATTTTTGCTTGGGCTGAAGGAGGGTCTCTGTGTTCATCAGTGGCAGTGACTAACATTGAGCAGCTTCCCTGCCCCCGGAGAGGTGGTTACTGACTTGAAACTGTAGTTTTATTGGCCACTAGGGGTCATTTCCATAACTCCTTCATCTTCCTCTCTTAAAACCTAGTTGCCTCGTGGTTTGAGCGTCTTTTCAGGCTTGTTGGCTGTTGGTGAAGCACCTCCAAGAGGAAAAACGCTGAGAGAAGAAGGGAGCCACTTTTGAGATTTTAAGTATTTTTCTCTGTTTATTTGCTAAGTTTTTCTGCATAGCTGCCTAGCTTGAGCATTTTCTGGCTTGTTAAACTTGATTTCTGTATTAGTAGCTGTATTTAGAGCACAACCAAAAGCTGTTTGCTGAATTTCCTGTTTGCACTTAATTTTAAATCGTTTTTTTCTTAAAACTTGCATATTTTCTGTCCTTGACCTAGCACTCTTGTGTGGGGTCATTTACTGCACTGTTATAACTTGATATTACTTGTGAACCTCTGCTATCTCTGTAAAAAACAAAAAAAAAAAAAATCTTGCTTTTTTCCCACTTTTCTGAGAGTTAAAAAAGTTCAGTTACAGGCTTGCTGTTCCTGAACTGTTTGAAAGTTTCTGTGAGGCCATTTTTGCTTGGGCTGAAGGAGGGTCTCTGTGTTCATCAGTGGCAGTGACTAACATTGAGCAGCTTCCCTGCCCCCGGAGAGGTGGTTACTGACTTGAAACTGTAGTTTTATTGGCCACTAGGGGTCATTTCCATAACTCCTTCATCTTCCTCTCTTAAAACCTAGTTGCCTCGTGGTTTGAGCGTCTTTTCAGGCTTGTTGGCTGTTGGTGAAGCACCTCCCAAGAGGAAAAAACGCTGAGAGAAGAAGGGAGCCACTTTTGAGATTTTAAGTATTTTTCTCTGTTTATTTGCTAAGTTTTTCTGCATAGCTGCCTAGCTTGAGCATTTTCTGGCTTGTTAAACTTGATTTCTGTATTAGTAGCTGTATTTAGAGCACAACCAAAAGCTGTTTGCTGAATTTCCTGTTTGCACTTAATTTTAAATCGTTTTTTTCTTAAAACTTGCATATTTTCTGTCCTTGACCTAGCACTCTTGTGTGGGGTCATTTACTGCACTGTTATAACTTGATATTACTTGTGAACCTCTGCTATCTCTGTAAAAACAAAACAAAAAAAAAATCTTGCTTTTTTCCCACTTTTCTGAGAGTTAAAAGTTCAGTTACAGGCTTGCTGTTCCTGAACTGTTTGAAAGTTTCTGTGAGGCCATTTTTGCTTGGGCTGAAGGAGGGTCTCTGTGTTCATCAGTGGCAGTGACTAACATTGAGCAGCTCCCCTGCCCCCCGAGAGCTGGTTACTGACTTGAAACTGTAGTTTTATTGGCCACTAGGGCTCATTTCCATACCTCCCTCATCTCCCTCTCTTAAAACCTAGTTGCCTCGTGGTTTGAGCGTCTTTTCAGGCTTGTTGGCTGTTGGTGAAGCACCTCCAAGAGGAAAAAACGCTGAGAGAAGAAGGGAGCCACTTTTGAGATTTTAAGTATTTTTCTCTGTTTATTTGCTAAGTTTTTCTGCATAGCTGCCTAGCTTGAGCATTTTCTGGCTTGTTAAACTTGATTTCTGTATTAGTAGCTGTATTTAGAGCACAACCAAAAGCTGTTTGCTGAATTTCCTGTTTGCACTTAATTTTAAATCGTTTTTTCTTAAAACTTGCATATTTTCTGTCCTTGACCTAGCACTCTTGTGTGGGGTCATTTACTGCACTGTTATAACTTGATATTACTTGTGAACCTCTGCTATCTCTGTAAAAAACAAAACAAAAAAAAATCTTGCTTTTTTCCCACTTTTCTGAGAGTTAAAAAAGTTCAGTTACAGGCTTGCTGTTCCTGAACTGTTTGAAAGTTTCTGTGAGGCCATTTTTGCTTGGGCTGAAGGAGGGTCTCTGTGTTCATCAGTGGCAGTGACTAACATTGAGCAGCTTCCCTGCCCCCCGGAGAGGTGGTTACTGACTTGAAACTGTAGTTTTATTGGCCACTAGGGGTCATTTCCATAACTCCTTCATCTTCCTCTCTTAAAACCTAGTTGCCTCGTGGTTTGAGCGTCTTTTCAGGCTTGTTGGCTGTTGGTGAAGCACCCTCCAAGAGGAAAAAACGCTGAGAGAAGAAGGGAGCCACTTTTGAGATTTTAAGTATTTTTTTCTCTGTTTATTTGCTAAGTTTTTCTGCATAGCTGCCTAGCTTGAGCATTTTCTGGCTTGTTAAACTTGATTTCTGTATTAGTAGCTGTATTTAGAGCACAACCAAAAGCTGTTTGCTGAATTTCCTGTTTGCACTTAATTTTAAATCGTTTTTTCTTAAAACTTGCATATTTTCTGTCCTTGACCTAGCACTCTTGTGTGGGGTCATTTACTGCACTGTTATAACTTGATATTACTTGTGAACCTCTGCTATCTCTGTAAAAAAAACAAAAAAAAATCTTGCTTTTTTCCCACTTTTCTGAGAGTTGAAAAAGTTCAGTTACAGGCTTGCTGTTCCTGAACTGTTTGAAAGTTTCTGTGAGGCCATTTTTGCTTGGGCTGAAGGAGGGTCTCTGTGTTCATCAGTGGCAGTGACTAACATTGAGCAGCTTCCTGCCCCCGGAGAGGTGGTTACTGACTTGAAACTGTAGTTTTATTGGCCACTAGGGGTCATTTCCATAACTCCTTCATCTTCCTCTCTTAAAACCTAGTTGCCTCGTGGTTTGAGCGTCTTTTCAGGCTTGTTGGCTGTTGGTGAAGCACCTCCAAGAGGAAAAACGCTGCGAGAAGAAGGGAGCCACTTTTGAGATTTTAAGTATTTTTCTCTGTTTATTTGCTAAGTTTTTCTGCATAGCTGCCTAGCTTGAGCATTTTCTGGCTTGTTAAACTTGATTTCTGTATTAGTAGCTGTATTTAGAGCACAACCAAAAGCTGTTTGCTGAATTTCCTGTTTGCACTTAATTTTAAATCGTTTTTTTCTTAAAACTTGCATATTTTCTGTCCTTGACCTAGCACTCTTGTGTGGGGTCATTTACTGCACTGTTATAACTTGATATTACTTGTGAACCTCTGCTATCTCTGTAAAAACAAAAACAAAAAAAATCTTGCTTTTTTCCCACTTTTCTGAGAGTTAAAAAAGTTCAGTTACAGGCTTGCTGTTCCTGAACTGTTTGAAAGTTTCTGTGAGGCCATTTTTGCTTGGGCTGAAGGAGGGTCTCTGTGTTCATCAGTGGCAGTGACTAACATTGAGCAGCTTCCCTGCCCCCCGGAGAGGTGGTTACTGACTTGAAACTGTAGTTTTATTGGCCACTAGGGGTCATTTCCATAACTCCTTCATCTTCCTCTCTTAAAACCTAGTTGCCTCGTGGTTTGAGCGTCTTTTCAGGCTTGTTGGCTGTTGGTGAAGCACCTCCCAAGAGGAAAAAACGCTGAGAGAAGAAGGGAGCCACTTTTGAGATTTTAAGTATTTTTCTCTGTTTATTTGCTAAGTTTTTCTGCATAGCTGCCTAGCTTGAGCATTTTCTGGCTTGTTAAACTTGATTTCTGTATTAGTAGCTGTATTTAGAGCACAACCAAAAGCTGTTTGCTGAATTTCCTGTTTGCACTTAATTTTAAATCGTTTTTTTCTTAAAACTTGCATATTTTCTGTCCTTGACCTAGCACTCTTGTGTGGGGTCATTTACTGCACTGTTATAACTTGATATTACTTGTGAACCTCTGCTATCTCTGTAAAAAACAAAACAAAAAAAAATCTTGCTTTTTTCCCACTTTTCTGAGAGTTAAAAAAGTTCAGTTACAGGCTTGCTGTTCCTGAACTGTTTGAAAGTTTCTGTGAGGCCATTTTTGCTTGGGCTGAAGGAGGGTCTCTGTGTTCATCAGTGGCAGTGACTAACATTGAGCAGCTTCCCTGCCCCCCGGAGAGGTGGTTACTGACTTGAAACTGTAGTTTTATTGGCCACTAGGGGTCATTTCCATAACTCCTTCATCTTCCTCTCTTAAAACC
This sequence comes from Protopterus annectens, assembly GCF_019279795.1. NCBI lineage: Eukaryota > Metazoa > Chordata > Ceratodontiformes > Protopteridae > Protopterus > Protopterus annectens. The sequence continues at coordinate 1,535,921,082 of NC_056746.1, forward strand.
TAGTTGCCTCGTGGTTTGAGCGTCTTTTCAGGCTTGTTGGCTGTTGGTGAAGCACCTCCAAGAGGAAAAAACGCTGAGAGAAGAAGGGAGCCACTTTTGAGATTTTAAGTATTTTTCTCTGTTTATTTGCTAAGTTTTTCTGCATAGCTGCCTAGCTTGAGCATTTTCTGGCTTGTTAAACTTGATTTCTGTATTAGTAGCTGTATTTAGAGCACAACCAAAAGCTGTTTGCTGAATTTCCTGTTTGCACTTAATTTTAAATCGTTTTTTTCTTAAAACTTGCATATTTTCTGTCCTTGACCTAGCACTCTTGTGTGGGGTCATTTACTGCACTGTTATAACTTGATATTACTTGTGAACCTCTGCTATCTCTGTCAAAAACAAAAAAAATCTTGCTTTTTTCCCACTTTTCTGAGAGTTAAAAAAGTTCAGTTACAGGCTTGCTGTTCCTGAACTGTTTGAAAGTTTCTGTGAGGCCATTTTTGCTTGGGCTGAAGGAGGGTCTCTGTGTTCATCAGTGGCAGTGACTAACATTGAGCAGCTTCCCTGCCCCCCGGAGAGGTGGTTACTGACTTGAAACTGTAGTTTTATTGGCCACTAGGGGTCATTTCCATAACTCCTTCATCTTCCTCTCTTAAAACCTAGTTGCCTCGTGGTTTGAGCGTCTTTTCAGGCTTGTTGGCTGTTGGTGAAGCACCTCCAAGAGGAAAAAACGCTGAGAGAAGAAGGGAGCCACTTTTGAGATTTTAAGTATTTTTCTCTGTTTATTTGCTAAGTTTTTCTGCATAGCTGCCTAGCTTGAGCATTTTCTGGCTTGTTAAACTTGATTTCTGTATTAGTAGCTGTATTTAGAGCACAACCAAAAGCTGTTTGCTGAATTTCCTGTTTGCACTTAATTTTAAATCGTTTTTTTCTTAAAACTTGCATATTTTCTGTCCTTGACCTAGCACTCTTGTGTGGGGTCATTTACTGCACTGTTATAACTTGATATTACTTGTGAACCTCTGCTATCTCTGTAAAAACAAAACAAAAAAAAAATCTTGCTTTTTTCCCACTTTTCTGAGAGTTAAAAAAGTTCAGTTACAGGCTTGCTGTTCCTGAACTGTTTGAAAGTTTCTGTGAGGCCATTTTTGCTTGGGCTGAAGGAGGGTCTCTGTGTTCATCAGTGGCAGTGACTAACATTGAGCAGCTTCCCTGCCCCCGGAGAGGTGGTTACTGACTTGAAACTGTAGTTTTATTGGCCACTAGGGGTCATTTCCATAACTCCTTCATCTTCCTCTCTTAAAACCTAGTTGCCTCGTGGTTTGAGCGTCTTTTCAGGCTTGTTGGCTGTTGGTGAAGCACCCTCCAAGAGGAAAAAACGCTGAGAGAAGAAGGGAGCCACTTTTGAGATTTTAAGTATTTTTCTCTGTTTATTTGCTAAGTTTTTCTGCATAGCTGCCTAGCTTGAGCATTTTCTGGCTTGTTAAACTTGATTTCTGTATTAGTAGCTGTATTTAGAGCACAACCAAAAGCTGTTTGCTGAATTTCCTGTTTGCACTTAATTTTAAATCGTTTTTTCTTAAAACTTGCATATTTTCTGTCCTTGACCTAGCACTCTTGTGTGGGGTCATTTACTGCACTGTTATAACTTGATATTACTTGTGAACCTCTGCTATCTCTGTAAAAAACAAAACAAAAAAAAATCTTGCTTTTTTCCCACTTTTCTGAGAGTTAAAAAAGTTCAGTTACAGGCTTGCTGTTCCTGAACTGTTTGAAAGTTTCTGTGAGGCCATTTTTGCTTGGGCTGAAGGAGGGTCTCTGTGTTCATCAGTGGCAGTGACTAACATTGAGCAGCTTCCCTGCCCCCCCCGGAGAGGTGGTTACTGACTTGAAACTGTAGTTTTATTGGCCACTAGGGGTCATTTCCATAACTCCTTCATCTTCCTCTCTTAAAACCTAGTTGCCTCGTGGTTTGAGCGTCTTTTCAGGCTTGTTGGCTGTTGGTGAAGCAACCTCCAAGAGGAAAAAACGCTGAGAGAAGAAGGGAGCCACTTTTGAGATTTTAAGTATTTTCTCTGTTTATTTGCTAAGTTTTTCTGCATAGCTGCCTAGCTTGAGCATTTTCTGGCTTGTTAAACTTGATTTCTGTATTAGTAGCTGTATTTAGAGCACAACCAAAAGCTGTTTGCTGAATTTCCTGTTTGCACTTAATTTTAAATCGTTTTTTTCTTAAAACTTGCATATTTTCTGTCCTTGACCTAGCACTCTTGTGTGGGGTCATTTACTGCACTGTTATAACTTGATATTACTTGTGAACCTCTGCTATCTCTGTCAAAAACAAAAAAAATCTTGCTTTTTTCCCACTTTTCTGAGAGTTAAAGTTCAGTTACAGGCTTGCTGTTCCTGAACTGTTTGAAAGTTTCTGTGAGGCCATTTTTGCTTGGGCTGAAGGAGGGTCTCTGTGTTCATCAGTGGCAGTGACTAACATTGAGCAGCTTCCTGCCCCCCGGAGAGGTGGTTACTGACTTGAAACTGTAGTTTTATTGGCCACTAGGGGTCATTTCCATAACTCCTTCATCTTCCTCTCTTAAAACCTAGTTGCCTCGTGGTTTGAGCGTCTTTTCAGGCTTGTTGGCTGTTGGTGAAGCACCTCCAAGAGGAAAAACGCTGAGAGAAGAAGGGAGCCACTTTTGAGATTTTAAGTATTTTTCTCTGTTTATTTGCTAAGTTTTTCTGCATAGCTGCCTAGCTTGAGCATTTTCTGGCTTGTTAAACTTGATTTCTGTATTAGTAGCTGTATTTAGAGCACAACCAAAAGCTGTTTGCTGGATTTCCTGTTTGCACTTAATTTTAAATCGTTTTTTCTTAAAACTTGCATATTTTCTGTCCTTGACCTAGCACTCTTGTGTGGGGTCATTTACTGCACTGTTATAACTTGATATTACTTGTGAACCTCTGCTATCTCTGTAAAAACAAAACAAAAAAAAATCTTGCTTTTTTCCCACTTTTCTGAGAGTTAAAAAAGTTCAGTTACAGGCTTGCTGTTCCTGAACTGTTTGAAAGTTTCTGTGAGGCCATTTTTGCTTGGGCTGAAGGAGGGTCTCTGTGTTCATCAGTGGCAGTGACTAACATTGAGCAGCTTCCCTGCCCCCCGGAGAGGTGGTTACTGACTTGAAACTGTAGTTTTATTGGCCACTAGGGGTCATTTCCATAACTCCTTCATCTTCCTCTCTTAAAACCTAGTTGCCTCGTGGTTTGAGCGTCTTTTCAGGCTTGTTGGCTGTTGGTGAAGCACCCTCCAAGAGGAAAAAACGCTGAGAGAAGAAGGGAGCCACTTTTGAGATTTTAAGTATTTTTCTCTGTTTATTTGCTAAGTTTTTCTGCATAGCTGCCTAGCTTGAGCATTTTCTGGCTTGTTAAACTTGATTTCTGTATTAGTAGCTGTATTTAGAGCACAACCAAAAGCTGTTTGCTGAATTTCCTGTTTGCACTTAATTTTAAATCGTTTTTTTCTTAAAACTTGCATATTTTCTGTCCTTGACCTAGCACTCTTGTGTGGGGTCATTTACTGCACTGTTATAACTTGATATTACTTGTGAACCTCTGCTATCTCTGTAAAAACAAAACAAAAAAAATCTTGCTTTTTTCCCACTTTTCTGAGAGTTAAAAAGTTCAGTTACAGGCTTGCTGTTCCTGAACTGTTTGAAAGTTTCTGTGAGGCCATTTTTGCTTGGGCTGAAGGAGGGTCTCTGTGTTCATCAGTGGCAGTGACTAACATTGAGCAGCTTCCTGCCCCCGGAGAGGTGGTTACTGACTTGAAACTGTAGTTTTATTGGCCACTAGGGGTCATTTCCATAACTCCTTCATCTTCCTCTCTTAAAACCTAGTTGCCTCGTGGTTTGAGCGTCTTTTCAGGCTTGTTGGCTGTTGGTGAAGCACCCTCCAAGAGGAAAAAACGCTGAGAGAAGAAGGGAGCCACTTTTGAGATTTTAAGTATTTTTTCTCTGTTTATTTGCTAAGTTTTTCTGCATAGCTGCCTAGCTTGAGCATTTTCTGGCTTGTTAAACTTGATTTCTGTATTAGTAGCTGTATTTAGAGCACAACCAAAAGCTGTTTGCTGAATTTCCTGTTTGCACTTAATTTTAAATCGTTTTTTCTTAAAACTTGCATATTTTCTGTCCTTGACCTAGCACTCTTGTGTGGGGTCATTTACTGCACTGTTATAACTTGATATTACTTGTGAACCTCTGCTATCTCTGTAAAAACAAAACAAAAAAAAAATCTTGCTTTTTTCCCACTTTTCTGAGAGTTAAAAGTTCAGTTACAGGCTTGCTGTTCCTGAACTGTTTGAAAGTTTCTGTGAGGCCATTTTTGCTTGGGCTGAAGGAGGGTCTCTGTGTTCATCAGTGGCAGTGACTAACATTGAGCAGCTTCCTGCCCCCGGAGAGGTGGTTACTGACTTGAAACTGTAGTTTTATTGGCCACTAGGGGTCATTTCCATAACTCCTTCATCTTCCTCTCTTAAAACCTAGTTGCCTCGTGGTTTGAGCGTCTTTTCAGGCTTGTTGGCTGTTGGTGAAGCACCTCCAAGAGGAAAAAACGCTGAGAGAAGAAGGGAGCCACTTTTGAGATTTTAAGTATTTTTCTCTGTTTATTTGCTAAGTTTTTCTGCATAGCTGCCTAGCTTGAGCATTTTCTGGCTTGTTAAACTTGATTTCTGTATTAGTAGCTGTATTTAGAGCACAACCAAAAGCTGTTTGCTGAATTTCCTGTTTGCACTTAATTTTAAATCGTTTTTTCTTAAAACTTGCATATTTTCTGTCCTTGACCTAGCACTCTTGTGTGGGGTCATTTACTGCACTGTTATAACTTGATATTACTTGTGAACCTCTGCTATCTCTGTAAAAACAAAACAAAAAAAAATCTTGCTTTTTTCCCACTTTTCTGAGAGTTAAAAAAGTTCAGTTACAGGCTTGCTGTTCCTGAACTGTTTGAAAGTTTCTGTGAGGCCATTTTTGCTTGGGCTGAAGGAGGGTCTCTGTGTTCATCAGTGGCAGTGACTAACATTGAGCAGCTTCCTGCCCCCGGAGAGGTGGTTACTGACTTGAAACTGTAGTTTTATTGGCCACTAGGGGTCATTTCCATAACTCCTTCATCTTCCTCTCTTAAAACCTAGTTGCCTCGTGGTTTGAGCGTCTTTTCAGGCTTGTTGGCTGTTGGTGAAGCACCTCCAAGAGGAAAAAACGCTGAGAGAAGAAGGGAGCCACTTTTGAGATTTTAAGTATTTTTCTCTGTTTATTTGCTAAGTTTTTCTGCATAGCTGCCTAGCTTGAGCATTTTCTGGCTTGTTAAACTTGATTTCTGTATTAGTAGCTGTATTTAGAGCACAACCAAAAGCTGTTTGCTGAATTTCCTGTTTGCACTTAATTTTAAATCGTTTTTTCTTAAAACTTGCATATTTTCTGTCCTTGACCTAGCACTCTTGTGTGGGGTCATTTACTGCACTGTTATAACTTGATATTACTTGTGAACCTCTGCTATCTCTGTAAAAACAAAACAAAAAAAAAATCTTGCTTTTTTCCCACTTTTCTGAGAGTTAAAAAAGTTCAGTTACAGGCTTGCTGTTCCTGAACTGTTTGAAAGTTTCTGTGAGGCCATTTTTGCTTGGGCTGAAGGAGGGTCTCTGTGTTCATCAGTGGCAGTGACTAACATTGAGCAGCTTCCCTGCCCCCCGGAGAGGTGGTTACTGACTTGAAACTGTAGTTTTATTGGCCACTAGGGGTCATTTCCATAACTCCTTCATCTTCCTCTCTTAAAACCTAGTTGCCTCGTGGTTTGAGCGTCTTTTCAGGCTTGTTGGCTGTTGGTGAAGCACCTCCAAGAGGAAAAACGCTGAGAGAAGAAGGGAGCCACTTTTGAGATTTTAAGTATTTCTCTCTGTTTATTTGCTAAGTTTTTCTGCATAGCTGCCTAGCTTGAGCATTTTCTGGCTTGTTAAACTTGATTTCTGTATTAGTAGCTGTATTTAGAGCACAACCAAAAGCTGTTTGCTGAATTTCCTGTTTGCACTTAATTTTAAATCGTTTTTTTCTTAAAACTTGCATATTTTCTGTCCTTGACCTAGCACTCTTGTGTGGGGTCATTTACTGCACTGTTATAACTTGATATTACTTGTGAACCTCTGCTATCTCTGTAAAAAACAAAGAAATCTTGCTTTTTTCCCACTTTTCTGAGAGTTAAAAAGTTCAGTTACAGGCTTGCTGTTCCTGAACTGTTTGAAAGTTTCTGTGAGGCCATTTTTGCTTGGGCTGAAGGAGGGTCTCTGTGTTCATCAGTGGCAGTGACTAACATTGAGCAGCTTCCCTGCCCCCGGAGAGGTGGTTACTGACTTGAAACTGTAGTTTTATTGGCCACTAGGGGTCATTTCCATAACTCCTTCATCTTCCTCTCTTAAAACCTAGTTGCCTCGTGGTTTGAGCGTCTTTTCAGGCTTGTTGGCTGTTGGTGAAGGTTTCCTCCAAGAGGAAAAAACGCTGAGAGAAGAAGGGAGCCACTTTTGAGATTTTAAGTATTTTTTCTCTGTTTATTTGCTAAGTTTTTCTGCATAGCTGCCTAGCTTGAGCATTTTCTGGCTTGTTAAACTTGATTTCTGTATTAGTAGCTGTATTTAGAGCACAACCAAAAGCTGTTTGCTGAATTTCCTGTTTGCACTTAATTTTAAATCGTTTTTTCTTAAAACTTGCATATTTTCTGTCCTTGACCTAGCACTCTTGTGTGGGGTCATTTACTGCACTGTTATAACTTGATATTACTTGTGAACCTCTGCTATCTCTGTTCTAAACAAAAACAAAAAAAAATCTTGCTTTTTTCCCACTTTTCTGAGAGTTAAAAAAGTTCAGTTACAGGCTTGCTGTTCCTGAACTGTTTGAAAGTTTCTGTGAGGCCATTTTTGCTTGGGCTGAAGGAGGGTCTCTGTGTTCATCAGTGGCAGTGACTAACATTGAGCAGCTTCCCTGCCCCCCGGAGAGGTGGTTACTGACTTGAAACTGTAGTTTTATTGGCCACTAGGGGTCATTTCCATAACTCCTTCATCTTCCTCTCTTAAAACCTAGTTGCCTCGTGGTTTGAGCGTCTTTTCAGGCTTGTTGGCTGTTGGTGAAGCATCCTCCAAGAGGAAAAATCGCTGAGAGAAGAAGGGAGCCACTTTTGAGATTTTAAGTATTTTTTCTCTGTTTATTTGCTAAGTTTTTCTGCATAGCTGCCTAGCTTGAGCATTTTCTGGCTTGTTAAACTTGATTTCTGTATTAGTAGCTGTATTTAGAGCACAACCAAAAGCTGTTTGCTGAATTTCCTGTTTGCACTTAATTTTAAATCGTTTTTTTCTTAAAACTTGCATATTTTCTGTCCTTGACCTAGCACTCTTGTGTGGGGTCATTTACTGCACTGTTATAACTTGATATTACTTGTGAACCTCTGCTATCTCTGTAAAAACAAAACAAAAAAAAATCTTGCTTTTTTCCCACTTTTCTGAGAGTTAAAAAGTTCAGTTACAGGCTTGCTGTTCCTGAACTGTTTGAAAGTTTCTGTGAGGCCATTTTTGCTTGGGCTGAAGGAGGGTCTCTGTGTTCATCAGTGGCAGTGACTAACATTGAGCAGCTTCCTGCCCCCGGAGAGGTGGTTACTGACTTGAAACTGTAGTTTTATTGGCCACTAGGGGTCATTTCCATAACTCCTTCATCTTCCTCTCTTAAAACCTAGTTGCCTCGTGGTTTGAGCGTCTTTTCAGGCTTGTTGGCTGTTGGTGAAGCACCTCCAAGAGGAAAAAACGCTGAGAGAAGAAGGGAGCCACTTTTGAGATTTTAAGTATTTTTCTCTGTTTATTTGCTAAGTTTTTCTGCATAGCTGCCTAGCTTGAGCATTTTCTGGCTTGTTAAACTTGATTTCTGTATTAGTAGCTGTATTTAGAGCACAACCAAAAGCTGTTTGCTGAATTTCCTGTTTGCACTTAATTTTAAATCGTTTTTTCTTAAAACTTGCATATTTTCTGTCCTTGACCTAGCACTCTTGTGTGGGGTCATTTACTGCACTGTTATAACTTGATATTACTTGTGAACCTCTGCTATCTCTGTAAAAACAAAACAAAAAAAAATCTTGCTTTTTTCCCACTTTTCTGAGAGTTAAAAGTTCAGTTACAGGCTTGCTGTTCCTGAACTGTTTGAAAGTTTCTGTGAGGCCATTTTTGCTTGGGCTGAAGGAGGGTCTCTGTGTTCATCAGTGGCAGTGACTAACATTGAGCAGCTTCCTGCCCCCGGAGAGGTGGTTACTGACTTGAAACTGTAGTTTTATTGGCCACTAGGGGTCATTTCCATAACTCCTTCATCTTCCTCTCTTAAAACCTAGTTGCCTCGTGGTTTGAGCGTCTTTTCAGGCTTGTTGGCTGTTGGTGAAGCACCTCCAAGAGGAAAAAACGCTGAGAGAAGAAGGGAGCCACTTTTGAGATTTTAAGTATTTTTCTCTGTTTATTTGCTAAGTTTTTCTGCATAGCTGCCTAGCTTGAGCATTTTCTGGCTTGTTAAACTTGATTTCTGTATTAGTAGCTGTATTTAGAGCACAACCAAAAGCTGTTTGCTGAATTTCCTGTTTGCACTTAATTTTAAATCGTTTTTTTCTTAAAACTTGCATATTTTCTGTCCTTGACCTAGCACTCTTGTGTGGGGTCATTTACTGCACTGTTATAACTTGATATTACTTGTGAACCTCTGCTATCTCTGTAAAAAACAAACAAAAAAAAATCTTGCTTTTTTCCCACTTTTCTGAGAGTTAAAAAAGTTCAGTTACAGGCTTGCTGTTCCTGAACTGTTTGAAAGTTTCTGTGAGGCCATTTTTGCTTGGGCTGAAGGAGGGTCTCTGTGTTCATCAGTGGCAGTGACTAACATTGAGCAGCTTCCCTGCCCCCGGAGAGGTGGTTACTGACTTGAAACTGTAGTTTTATTGGCCACTAGGGGTCATTTCCATAACTCCTTCATCTTCCTCTCTTAAAACCTAGTTGCCTCGTGGTTTGAGCGCCTTTTCAGGCTTGTTGGCTGTTGGTGAAGCACCTCCAAGAGGAAAAACGCTGAGAGAAGAAGGGAGCCACTTTTGAGATTTCAAGTATTTTTCTCTGTTTATTTGCTAAGTTTTTCTGCATAGCTGCCTAGCTTGAGCATTTTCTGGCTTGTTAAACTTGATTTCTGTATTAGTAGCTGTATTTAGAGCACAACCAAAAGCTGTTTGCTGAATTTCCTGTTTGCACTTAATTTTAAATCGTTTTTTCTTAAAACTTGCATATTTTCTGTCCTTGACCTAGCACTCTTGTGTGGGGTCATTTACTGCACTGTTATAACTTGATATTACTTGTGAACCTCTGCTATCTCTGTAAAAACAAAACAAAAAAAAAATCTTGCTTTTTTCCCACTTTTCTGAGAGTTAAAAGTTCAGTTACAGGCTTGCTGTTCCTGAACTGTTTGAAAGTTTCTGTGAGGCCATTTTTGCTTGGGCTGAAGGAGGGTCTCTGTGTTCATCAGTGGCAGTGACTAACATTGAGCAGCTTCCTGCCCCCGGAGAGGTGGTTACTGACTTGAAACTGTAGTTTTATTGGCCACTAGGGGTCATTTCCATAACTCCTTCATCTTCCTCTCTTAAAACCTAGTTGCCTCGTGGTTTGAGCGCCTTTTCAGGCTTGTTGGCTGTTGGTGAAGCACCTCCAAGAGGAAAAACGCTGAGAGAAGAAGGGAGCCACTTTTGAGATTTTAAGTATTTTTCTCTGTTTATTTGCTAAGTTTTTCTGCATAGCTGCCTAGCTTGAGCATTTTCTGGCTTGTTAAACTTGATTTCTGTATTAGTAGCTGTATTTAGAGCACAACCAAAAGCTGTTTGCTGAATTTCCTGTTTGCACTTAATTTTAAATCGCTTTTTTCTTAAAACTTGCATATTTTCTGTCCTTGACCTAGCACTCTTGTGTGGGGTCATTTACTGCACTGTTATAACTTGATATTACTTGTGAACCTCTGCTATCTCTGTCAAACAAAAAAAAAAAAAAATCTTGCTTTTTTCCCACTTTTCTGAGAGTTAAAGTTCAGTTACAGGCTTGCTGTTCCTGAACTGTTTGAAAGTTTCTGTGAGGCCATTTTTGCTTGGGCTGAAGGAGGGTCTCTGTGTTCATCAGTGGCAGTGACTAACATTGAGCAGCTTCCCTGCCCCCCGGAGAGGTGGTTACTGACTTGAAACTGTAGTTTTATTGGCCACTAGGGGTCATTTCCATAACTCCTTCATTTGTCCTCAGAGGAGTGGTTTAAGGCAGTAACTTGTAGTTTATTGGCCATTTTGGGTCATTTCCTGTCTTTTCCAGCCCCCTGCTATAAAGCACGCTTTAGCGCGATTTAGCCCGATTTAGCGCGGAGTTGCTACCGTTGCACACTAGGGCAGCGCCGGTTAAGCAGGTTTAAACTATTCCGCTACCTAAAGTCCACTCTTCAAATTTTCCCTTAAAACTACCTTCCTCGAACTATACTACTGATCTAATCAGCTTATCCTATAATTAAAAGATCATCTCTACTTAACTCCAAGTAGACTATTCTCTATCTGTTAAACGTAGCACTTGCTCCTACAGTACTTATTACCTTGATACGGCACTCTTGTCATAGATAGTACCCCAAAAGGCAACCCCCATTTCTCGGTCACCCACGCCCCCGAATCTTTTTAAAGTTTTTTTGTCTATTCCTTCTAGCATGTCGAGGGATCAGTTGCTAGTGTCCTCTCCTGCTCAGCTGGTGAACCTGAATATTGAGGCAATGTTACAATTGCCTCATGTACACAGACAACCCTCTCCTCCTCCCACAAAACACAAATACATGCGAGAGATGCAACTATACGGCCAAACTGGAGGCTGAGCTCTCAACATAGGACTGGCAAGACCAGTCAGGAGGAGAAGGTTACCACACACACTATAGACCCAGTCTCACATATTACCATTACAACCTCAAATCATACACATAAACACACAAAGACATACTGGAGGCTCTGATCAAAAATCTACCAAAACAGCAGAGGCCACCAAAGCAGACACCCAAACAACCACCACCTCAGAACACAACACCTGCAACACATAGACCTCACAGTCAGAGTGTCAAACAGTCACAGCCCTTAAGGCCAAACACAATGCCAGACACACTAGTCATTGGTGACTCCATAGTCAGACACACTGACGCCCCGCCACCAGACTGAGTAAGGAGAAGGTCACAGTAAGCTGCCTGTCGGGCGCTAGAATCCGCCACATAACGCAAGCACTCAGGTCTCTCAACAGCAGGTACAAATATGAATCAGTCATTGTCCACGCTGGTGTAAACGACCTGAGACGTACCTCCTTGGACTACATGAAAAGAGACATTGAGGAGCTCTCTGATTATGTAGCCCAGACAGGTATGACCCTGACCTTGAGCAGTATCCTACCTTCACCAAGAATGATGCCACAATACAGAGATAAGATGATCAGCTTTAACAATTGGCTTAAACACTGGTGTCATTCAAAGGGGATCCAGTGTCTGTCTGCCTGGGATGACATGCTGGACAAGCCACGCTGCTTCGCAAGGGACGGCTTGCACCTGTCACCCTGGGATTCCGGATATTGGCAAAGGCTCTTGCCACCCCATAGTGCCTTTTTAGGCAAGGCTCAAATTCTAAACCTACCACCCTAGAACACAAAAAGGAAAAAACTAAGGGTAATGCTGCTCAATGCCAGAAGTCTAAATCTCAAAATGCACGCACTCGAGGCCCTTCTCAGTATGGAGAACATCGATGTCTGTGCTGTGACAGAAACCTGGTTCAAGGCTCCTGAGAGCACCCCAGCGCTATCAGGTTTTACCTCATATCATGCTCCGCCCCAAAATCTGGACAATACCAAGAAAGGAGGGGGTATCCATATTCATCAAGGACACCCACACCTCAAGACTGGTGGCAACGCACGATGCATCGGAGACCATCCAGGTGCAATTAACCATAGGCAAGACTGCTCTGCAAATTGTAGCATGTTACAGGCCACCTCACAAACTCAGGAACCTCACATGGCCTTCCTGAAAACACTAGAGGGGATAAATGTATCACCAAACACCATCATACTAGGTGACTTCAATTACCCTAATATAGACTGGGAACACTACTCAAGCCCAAACACCCTAGCCCAAAAGTTCCTGGAATTCATAAACTCAAATGCCATGGAACAACTAGTCACCATCCCCACAAGAGGAGATAACATACTTGATCTCATCATCACGAACATGGGAGCACAATGTTCAACACCGGAGGTGTACCCTCACTGGTGAGATCAGACCACAAACTAATCTCGCTGGAGGTCCTCATCCCACCCCCACCTGAAATAAAAAGACCACAGTAAAGAACTTCTCAAAAGCCGACTTCACACTTCTAAAGACTAGTGTGGTCTCCTTTAAGGCCCCCGAGCCGGCGGAAAACAGTACTCAAGCCGCTGAATCACTTACAAATGCCTTCTACCAGCACCTGCAGGACTGCATGGATAAGGCAATCCCAAGCAAAACAAAGACTCTTTGTACCAAAGGCAAGCGCCCAGTCTGGTGGACCCCAGCCATAAACAAACTCTACAACAAAAGGAGGAAGCTACTACAAGATAGAGCAAAATCCTTAAAAGGTAAGACACCCTTGATCACTATAAGTAAAAACTAAGAGCTCTCATAAAATCATCCAAAGCAAATTTCGAGAGAAAAATAGCTAAAGACTCAAAAGACAATCATAAGGCCTTCTTTAGCTATGTTAGAAACCTGGGAGGAAACTCCCAGATATGCTCAGAGCTAGTTCAAAATGATGTGAAGATTACTGATCCTACAGACATTGCCAACATTCTGGCTGACAGGTTCAGTGCAAACTTCTCCCTCCCCCAAAAGGAGAGATATCTATACCAAACGATTGCAGCCCCCAAACATCTCCAGCGCCAAGTGAGAACTGCTCTCTCCAAAGCAAAAACACAGCATCCATGGGACCTGATGGTGTCCCCGGCTGTGTGCTCCATGAACTCAATGAGGAATTAAACCCACAGCTAGGACAGCTGTTTAATCAAAGTCTTACCTCTGGATACGCACTCCAGGAGTGGCGACTGCAACTGTGGTACCACTTCACAAAGGCGGTGCCTCCACCGACCCTGGAAATTACCGCCCATTAGCTTGACAAGCCTTATCTGCAAAGCCATGGAGAGGATCATAATGGACCTCATAAATAAAGACATAGGGAATTTGCAGACTTTGGATCCAACCCAGTTTGGCTTTGTCAAAGGCAGATCATGCCTTTAAACTTGGTTGACTTTTTCAAACAGTCACCAAAGCCATTGATGAGGGAAAGGCAGTCCATACAGCCTACCTCGATCTGGCTAAGGCCTTCGATACAATACCCCATTCGGGTATCATTGAAAAACTCATCAGCTTAAATGTCAACCCATACATCACAAGATGGGTTGCAAAGTGGCTGAGTGACAGAACCCGCAGGGTCAGAGTTGCTGGCGCCATGTCAGACTCAAAGCCTGTCACAAGTGGTGTCCCACAGGGCTCAGTCCTGGGCCCACTCTTGTTTGGCATCTACTTTTCCAAGTACAAGCAAACACAGGAGGGTTATGAGCTGACAAAGTTTGCAGATGACTGCAAACTGGGCCATAGTAGAAAACACATCTGACACAGATATCCTTCAGAAGGGTCTCACAGAAACGGATAACTGGTGCCAGAGCCACGGCCTAAAGTTAAATGCCAAAAATGCATAGTCATACCCTTCGGGAAAAACAAGGTTACCCCTAGCTACCAAATAGGTGGCAATCCACTGAGCACAGAAGAAGTTATCAGGGACCTGGGGACCCAGGTTGATAGTAGTCTGTCATTCGACACCCATGTAGCTAAAGTAGTTAGGAAGACCTTCTACATTGCCCACCTTATCATGAAGGGATTCTCATCTAGATCAAGGGAGGTCATAGTCTCCCTTTACTCATCACTCATCAGACCAATGATTGAGTACAATGCCCCATTCGGAATGTATCTGACCCGACACTTGCAGCAGCTGGAGAGGCCACAAAAGTTCCTCACCAAAAGGATAAAGGGTCTCAAAATCTGTCCTATGCTGCCCGACTGAAAGAACTCCAGCTCTATTCAGTCGCCACCGCTTGCTCAGAGGTGACCTTTGCCTAACATACAAGGCCATGTCAAACCCAGATTTGATGAATATGCTTCACCTCAAAAAATCTAGATCCATCAGAGCCACAAGGGCGGGAGACTTAAACCTTGACACGGCTATTAATAGGACGTGCTGGAGGGATAGATTCATCACCCAAAGACTCCCTATGCTGTGGAACAAAATCCCGGTACATGTGAGGCAGAGCACCTCGCTGGCCTTGTTCAAGAGAAATCTTGACCAATGGATGGGAGATCGCAGATATACCCCAGGGATTACCTCAGTGTCACTGCTCGACAGAGGCACAGCAAAATAATGGGTATAGTTCCCCATACTAAAGGGGTGGCCTAAGCCACAAAACGATGGGCTAGGCTTGTAAATGCCCTCGGGCAGATAGCCTAGTATGAACCTATGAACCTATTAAAGGAAACCTAAGTGTCACCTACTCCTTGTCCCCAAACCTCAACCAATCCCTTCTCTCCTCTCCCTTTTTCTTGCAGGCGACATGCATCCCAACCCTGGCCCAGCTCTACCCTCATCCTCAGATGGTACCCTCAAACATACCACCACCCCCAACTCTCATATCCCACCAAAACACATATCCTTTTACTCTGTCAACCTGAAAAGCATAGTAAATAAAATTACTGAATTCCATTCTTGGATCTCACAATACTCTCCTGATATAATAACCCTTAGTGAGACTTGGTTAAATCCTCACATCCCTGATAGGGATATCCTTCCTCCTGGCTATAACATCTTAAGACTAGTTAGAACAAAAAGAAAAGGAGGTGGTGTTGCTATCATGTACACTGATAACCTCATACTAACTTCCCTACCACCCCCCTCCCCTCCAATTTTCCCCGCTGAACTCCTTCTGGCCAACTGTAAAATTAACCCCCACAACTCTCTTAACATTACTGCTATCTACATCCCACCCAGCACCAATATCTCTGTACTGGAAAGTTTACTTTTCACTCTCTCCTCAGGCCTCAACAATGAGACTATAATCATGGTAGATGTCAACATCAACTGTTCCACACTCACAACTATATCCCCCTCTACCTGCATTAACCTACATGGTTTCTCCCAACTAGTAACAACTCGTACCTAGTCCACCAAATCCAGTACCCACTCTGCCATACTTGACTGGATCCTTGTATCTCATCCCCACAAATATCAATTCCCTGAAACACTTCCTGACACCCTTAGTGACCACTCTCCTACCAAAGTCCTCCACTTTACTCCACACACACTCAAACCCCATATAACTAAAACTTGCAGTAAAATAAAAAACTTTGACCCAAATGAACTCAAGAGTCAACTCTCTTATTGACTGGACCTTTCTCAAACATTTACCCCTTGATGAAGCAGGCATGGAATTTAATAACACATTCCTCAACATTCTAAACTCCCTGGCCCCCTTACATAAGGTCAGAATAAAATCCACTGTGTCACCCTAGATTACTCCCTCCACTCTTTCACTAATGGCACAGAGAGACAGAAACTGGAAACTCTGGATCAAAACCAAATTGCCCGCTCACCTACAACAATATAGACAACTTCATAACCTGACTAAGCAAGCAAATAAAGACGACAAAAAGAACTACTACACAAACCCTCCCCAAAACACACCTATATAACCCCCAAACATTCTGGCATACATTTAATCATATCCTACATCCTGGAAACCCATCTACCCCCCCCCCCCCACCGAATCCCCACACTCACTCCTCTCCAAACTGCTACTAACTTTAATTCGTACTTCACTGAGTCCATCAGCAAACTTATTAATTACTCCAACTCCAACACTACCCCACTCACCACCCCTCCTAATCACCTTAACCCCTCTCCTACATTCAGCGTATAAACAGTATCCACTTCATACATAAAATCACTGCTCCTTAAGCTCAAACCTTGCTCTCCCTCCACTCTTTCTCCAACAAGCTGCTAACTCCTTAGACTTACCCATCTCTATTCTCATCAACAGATCCATTGCTGAAGCTACAGTCCTAGTCATCTGGAAGAAGTTCTACACTATTCCTATCCTTAAGGGAGGTAACTCCATCAAACTAACTAACTATAGGCCAATAGCAATTCTATCACCTCTCTCTAAGATCTTGGAAAAATGTGCACACAAACAAATTCTCCAGCACCTCACTCAAGAGAACTTAATTACTCCCACCTAATATGGCTTTCACCCTGGCCATAGCAACTCTACAGCTCTCATCTCCTTCATAAACACTATTTCTCAAGCTAGAGACCAGAATAAACTTGCCTCTTGTCTCTTTCTTGACCTATCAAAAGCATCTGATACTGTCCACCATCCATTACTCTTAGAGAAACTCTCCCAATTAAACCTATCCCCTGACACTATCCCCTGGTTCACTAGTTATCTTAGCAACCATTCCCAGTCTGTCAGATGGGATTCAGCCATCTCTCCAGAACTCCCAGTACTGATGGGAGTACCCCAAGGATAAATACTAGGACCACTGCTTTTCAATATTTTTACTAATCAGTTATCAATCTCCACCCCACACATCTCTAATGCAGTATGCTGATGACTCCACAGTCAATAGCATTGCTGACACACTCCCCAAACTCCATACTAAAACACAGGAATCCTTCTTGTCTATTGAGAACTGACTCAACCATAACCATCTAATCTTAAATCCAAAAAAGACCAAACTCCTACTCTTTCTACCTAAAACAATGACCCACCTGAAACCAAACTTCTCCATCACCTCTCATAACAGCACACCTATCTTAGTGGAAGACCACACTAAACTACTTGGGGTCATCATTGATGAGCAGCTAAAATTTGACCGGCATGTACTAAATAACATTAAAACCCCACCAAAAACTTGGTCTTCTTCATAGAAACAAAAGCTTTCTGTCTATTCAAGCTAAAATTTCTCTATCACATGCCTACCTTCTTCCAACCCTTCTCTATGGCTCACAGATTCTCACCAACCTGCAAACCTCTCTTATATCCAAACTTGAATCCACCTATAACAAAGTAGCAAAATTTGCTGCTGAACTACCATCCTCCTTTCATCACTGTCTAGCACTACAGAAACTGAAATGGTTAGAATTCCCCCACAACCTAAATCTCTCCCAGCTCCAAATAATCCATTCTATCCTATTCCAGTCCACCTTTTGCCCCACCATATCATCCATCTTCTCATTCTACACCCCAGCTAGAACACTCCGGAGCTCTGACCAACACCTCCTGTCCATAACCAAACCTAACCTCAACATAGGAAAAAATCTGTTTAGCTATTACCCTGCCAAAACCTGGAATAAACTCCCACTTGACATCTGAAACACTAGATCCAAACTACTATTCAAAAAGGCTGTGAAAAATCACTTTAGCAAAAAATAAACTATGCCTCTGTAATCAGCCCCCTGACTAACCCATCTCTCCAGACAAACCAATCACTTCTTCTCTCCTACAAGTTTCCAACCCAACCTCTATCCTAACTCTCTCACCCTTCATCACTGCTAAATCTTTCCCAACTCTCTACTCCAACACTTTGATTGTACTGGCGCCATTCTCCTGAGCAGTAGAATGGCTAAAACTCACTTCTACACTTTAACCTCTACTCGCTGCTTCTATTTTATTTCTGTATTATTTTTTTCTCTATACTGTAAATTTCCTTATTAACTACTACAATATATGTAGTTAGCTAACATTGTATATACCCTCTAACTAGTATTATGTATTGTGGACTCTATTAGACATTGTTATGTATCATACTTTTGTACTTACTTATGTTTGAACTATGGAGCTTTTCTCCCCAGGTCTCCACTGAAAAAGGGCTTTGTTCCAGATGGACCAACCCGGTCAACAAATGTCAAATAAATAAATATGCTATACTATTTGCTGCAGTTTTGAGGTATTCATTGGGGAGATGGTCAGCAGCAAGAGATGTGGGTTTTAGCTTAGTTAGAAGTTGTCTGATGGTTTTTGTGTTGACTGGTTTGAATTTAAAAGAGTTAGGGTTTATTGTGGATTCTGGGGGTACTGTTAGTGAGGTGGGGTTATCACTTTTCACTAGTGCTAGTACAGAGTTTATAAAGTGGGTGTTAAATTGTGTGGCTATAGAATCAGAAGTGTTATTGGTGGTAGGATTTGGAGTGTAACTTTGTCCTGGGTTGAGGAGCTGTTTTATTATACACCAACATTTCTGGGGATTGTTTTGATGTTTTTGTTGGAATGTTGAACGGTAAGTTTGTTTGTCATTTTTGATTTGCTTTTTGGCCTGATTTCTTAGTTTTTGATAGGTGATCTAAGATATTGTGGTACCAAGCTTTGTCCCGTTGTCTGAGGAGTAGCCTTGTTTCCTTTGATAGCCATGGGAGCCCTTTAGATTTGTCTTTCTTAGAGGAGCCAGTGAATTTAGTATGTTGAGAAATGTCTGATTAAAGAATTCCACAGCAGACTGTAGAAGGAGTTGTTTAAGTGGAGACCAGTCACATTTTTCCAGAAGGGAGTTAAAGAGTCCTGGACAGTAATGTCTTTTTTATCTAATGTGTTTGCAGTTGGTATTTTTTGGGGGTATTGATTCTTTGCCGTATTAGGTAGGTGGGACGATGATCACTTAGACAGTCTGGGAGACAGACAGATTTTTTGCAGAGATTAGGTTTATTTTTATTGTCCAGTCAAGTAGGGCTTATTTTCCAGTTATTTTGTCTGTTCTTGTTGGGGAGGACAGCATTTGGGAAAATCCATAATGAAATCTTAATGAAGCTGGATGGGTTTACTGATGAGAAGGTGATCCAGTCGAAATTGAGATATCCCATAATGATAGTCTCCTGAGTCATAGTAGACACTGCCCAGTAGTGGAGATTCTCAATCCCTGACTGGTTATCACCTGGTGGGAAATCGATGCCAATCACCGTGATGTGTTTTTGAGGGTTAAGTTGCAAATGAATGGCTAACATTTATTCATTGGAGGATACTGGGAGTTTATAATGTAATTGGTTTACTTTTAAAAACATTTTTGTATATTATGGCAATTCCACCACCATGCTTTAGTAGTCTGTCACATCTGAGAATGTTGTATCCTGGTGGGAGGATTTCTGTGTCTTGTATCTGAGGTTTAAGCCAAGTCTCAGTTAGTATAACTAAATCAGGACAGTATAATGTGAGGGTTGTATGCAAATCATGGATTTTATTTAGGATACTTCTAAGGTTCATATTTAAAATGAGAAGGTTTGAAGATGAGTTATTGGATAGGTTGTGGAAGTTGGGAGTATTGGGTGTTGAGTAAGGTATTTGGTTTGTATAAGAGTCAGGGTTTGGATGTATATGTGATGTGATGAATCAGATTTGTACTTCAGAAGCAGTATCTATGCTACAAAGAAATCTCAGCTACTTATGCCTACCTGCATTAGCTGTGGTCCTAATGTAGATATGCAGGTATGTGTGTAGTGTCACAGTTCCCACTGTCTTGATTGTGTGTGCAGGCATGTTTCAGAAAGTAATGACATGGTACTGTTGTGTGGCACAAGTCCTAGCCAGTTTGTGGACTGTTGCCTCTGTAGACTTCCTGCAAGCATCCTACATGGAAGAAGTGTGAGTAGCCCACATAAAATAGCAGTAGCAAAACACATGTGTATGTTAAGGGGAATGGATGACCAGCAGTGGCAGATGTTGGAGTGGAGCATGGGCACTATTATACCAATGATAACAGGGCTGCCAGTCAGTACAGGAATCCAATACAACCTCCCAGAAAACTGCTACCTTCCTCAAAACATCAACCCACAATATCTCCCCATTTCGGACAAATTCCCAAATATATTCCCCATTAGACAACCAGTACCCTGAAACAACACATATACCCTGAGATAAGCAGTTTGCAAGGGTCATGCATGAAAAATCACGTCAGGCCAGTGAGCAATAGATACACTGCAGTAGGACAGATGGGACTCTGTCAGTAGAAACACATGCCTGCACAGTGTTACCATTAGTGCAGAAATGGACAGCATGACATGATGGTGTTGGGGTGTGGACACTTATATACACTGGCATATAAAATGTGTACTAACTTCACAATCCATAACTGTGATAACTGTTTTGTTTGTTAGGTCTTCTACAGGCTACAAAAAAAAACATATTTCCTGATGTCCCTGCAGGGGCCATTGACACTCCCACACATGCTCTCTGCTTTTTGTAGGTGCTCATGTGAGTGCATGTAAGTGATTGAGCCTCTTAATGTACCATTTATAATTGCCACATTGAGGAAAACATGTGATTGTGCACATTCAAGCAAAGGTCTTTTCCTTTTGTTTTTACTTATTGGTATCAGGGAGAACAAGACATTCAACCAGATTTAGACAGCCAATAAGTGGACATACTCCACAATATGTAGCCTACATTATGTATTATTCTGTGTATTGCCTGAGTCAATGCAAACTTGTAGGTCAAGAACCTGCTATTCAACTAGTACTAATATGATAGTTGAGTGAGAGTTTGTAGAGTGTGTACAACAGAAGTGTGGATGTTCTTTGCAGGGTATATCACAATCTAGGTGTAGGATTGCATGTACATATATTGTTCTGCATAATGCTTTAATCTGCCCTTTAGTTATGAACCAGGTGCTGCCCCTTAGCCAGTGCCATAGCAAAGTGTTCCCACGTCAGTCTAGCATAGTTCTACCCTGGTGGATCCTCCACCGACTCCTCCTCTGGAACCTCCTCTGCTGCTGTGTTTGGCAAGTCATCCTCCTGAATGTCTCTACCCTGCTATAAGTGCTTGTGTATAATGATGTTATATTACACTGCACAGAGAGCAAATGATTTACTACATGTTGCAGGGTCTTATGCAGTGAACCCACAGATACATTTTGACTGCAAAAGCTGGTTTTTAGAAGGCCAAGCACATATCTGACAGTGACCTGGGTCTGTGACAGGGCATTATTGCAGCCATTTTTTGCCAAGGCTGGGAATATCTAATAGATGTAATTAACCATGGCTCCAGGGCATATCTGGAATCATCAATAAGATATTCCTGGGTAAAATCACCCTGCATAAACCACTGGTATGGGTCACACATGTGCCATATGTGGGAATTGTGGGAACTGTCTGGGTGGCCTGCAGACGTATTATATATAATACCCCACACATTACAGACAATCTGGCATCTGACAAGAGTGGAACCCCTTATAGTTGACATACCCTTATCCCTGCATCCAGCTGGGGTATGTTTTGCAATTTGGATGCAGTCTGTGACACCAGTGCCTCACATAAATGGGCTACATCATAAAGGCATTGACTATCTCCTCTGTGGTACATGGAAACACATATCTGAAATCTGAAGAAGAAATAAGGAATCTAGGGACCCAAGTAGATAGTCAACTTTCCTTTGGTAACCATGTTGCCAAAGTGGTTAGAAAATCCTTCTATGTGACCCATCTGATCACGAAAGGGTTCGCATCAAGGTCTAAGGATGTAATGGTGCCCCTCTACTCTTCCCTCATCAGACCCATTAGAGTACAATGCACCAATTGGACTGTACCTGGGTAGACATCTCCAGCAGCTGGAGAGACCACAAAGGTACCTAACCAAGAGGATTACTGGCCTCAAACAGTTGCCCTATGCAGCACGATTGAAAAAGCTAAGACTGTTCTCTGTTGCATACCGCTTTCTCAGAGGCAATCTCTGTCCAACGTACAGAGCCATGTCCAACCCAGAATTGTTGAACATGCTCCTTCTTAGCAAAATCAAATCTACTCGAGCTACACGCTCTAGGGATATAAACCTCAACACAACAATGAATAGAACATGCTGGAGGGATAGATTCCCTTCACAGAGACTTCCCTTACTATGGAACAGGGTCCCGATCTACATAAGACAGAGCCCCTCACTATCACTCTTCAAGAGGAACCTTGATGAGTGGATGTGTAACAGAAAGTTCACACTGGGGATCACACCAACAGCACTACTAGATAGGGGCAGAGGGTACTAGCTGCTAGTACAATGGTCTAGGGAACTACTAAAGGGGCGGTGAATACCGCACAACGTGGCTGGGCTAATATATGCCTTCGGGCAGATAGCCCAGTACCAACCTATGAACCTATGAACCTATATGCTGCCCCTTATGCTGTACCATGACATTGAAGAACTGGTGAAGTATCCTAGAGACAAATGTCTGGGATACACCCTTCATGCTCCAACATTAGTCAATGAAATGTCCTTATAACTAGCATTCTCAAAGTCACACATACCTCGTTGTCCAGAGGGACTAGTACTTCATGCATCCCATAGACAACACATCTTAACTAGCTCCTGCATTGTGCCTTTCTCCACACAGCATTAGGTATGAAGAGATGACTTGGCACTGAGGGTGATGATGTGGAACATCCTGACTGCTTGCAACAAGAGCAATGTCTTGCATATACAGATTTACTAATGTGGCGACTACCTCATACTTGTTTCCATGGCCTTTCTCTTGTAACTCAACAGTTTACTTGTGATCCACAATGCTGGAGCAAAGCATGAAATATATACAATTCTGATTTGCTACACCATATTGTTATTGTTTACCCTCAATTGCATTTGGGGTTGCCATCTTTTTAATACAGTTACTCATACCTTATCATTATACTCCCATGTGGATATTTTGTAAGCCCAGAACCTCACATTTCTGCACTCATGCTCACTGCATCTCTGAATGATCCCCCACATGGTATATGTCTGCTTTCTTGCAAATTGCCTGCTTTGAGGAAATAACTGTTTCTGA